>NW_027472411.1:0-29457 GCF_965638725.1 Aptenodytes patagonicus | reverse complement strand
TGTAAGTCAATGTCTGCCCACAGCTAAAACTGATTTAAATCAAAACTGCATGGAGGTGTGTACACAAACCAGATTGGAAGGCAACAACACACATATTCCTAAACCATCACAGCAGAATGGCAAGAACAAAAGCTACTATAATTTAGTGGCAATATTGTATGTTACAGAGACAAAGCAGAAACAAAAGCATCCTTCAGTTCAATAACTCTGCAGGTTATACATATGTGAAGGCAATGTAGTGAAATGTTTACTTCTGGGCCTTCTCCTACCATTTACTTCCCCTGACTCAAATGTTCCTTTTCATCTGCCACTGCCTTTCCCCTTTCCTGACTTTGTGTGGAACATCTGAAGTGGTGGTTTTATGTGAGAAAATGTGAGTATGTTGGTGATGCCATCCCCACATGGCATGCTGTGTTCTCTCCTACCATCTGCTGTAAAAGGTAGTTTTTGAAGTGTTTAAAAAGCAAACGATAAATGTTACTTCCTTTTGGAACTGATGAACCAAGTTGACTTGGTACCTGGAAAATAAACAGGTGAAAATGTACTGGGAAAGCAAATGGAAATTAAGACAACTCAGTTGGAGATGAATCAGACGAGATGTATGAGAAGTTTGTAAAATACTATCTTGGAGAAAGGGACCAGACACTTAAACTTACCCTTTTTATACGACCAGAAAAAATGGTGTTAAATTGCAAGACCACCTACTTAGAGCTAATTGGATGATTTGAATGTTAGAAAGGTAGCTAGAGGAACAAGAAACTATTGAATCAATAACTTTAGGATTAGATATTTTGCAAGTGTTTAATACATTCACAATGATATCAGATAGGATACAAGAATAACAAGTAGACTTACATACACTTAAAAGTTTAAGTCACTTACAAGTAACCAGGAGCTAGGAGGAAACATCACCTTATAGGCAAGCTACTTCATGAATCTTTTAGAGGACTTTTCCCATCTGTCTTTATGGCAGCCAGTACAAGCCTTTTTAAAAGACATGGTGGTTCATTAAATATCTCTCTGCACTGACCAAAAATTGTATTTCCTTTGTTCTTCAGTTCTCCTCAAACCTTCATACAGGGCCATATTGGCCACTTCCTGGACAGCTTCATGGAAACTTTGCACCAGAAAGCTCCACATTTTCATAAAAACTACCAGCAATCTGCTGGTAGTAAGTATGCTTCTGTATGTAAGTTGTTTCTGAAAAGATACAGGAAAAGCCAGTGGCCTGTGGCACTGGGAGAATCCTTGGGCTGTACAGTTCCTACAAAAAGGGCCAAATCCACAACAGAGCTAAATTTTATTTTTTTGCAGTGAAAATAGGACTGGAAGATACTTTAAATGTTGTCCGCTACTCAAATGTCCCAGTGTCATTCCTGGTAGGACCTTCTTATAACAGCAGGTGGAAGGAAATGCAAGTCCAGAGAGGCATGCTGCTCCATGGCAGAGGCAGGCCAGAACTTGCGTCTGATACCCACAGTTGTGCATTCGTCATTAGACTAATCACCTCTCTCTATTGCAAATGACCGATTCCTCCATTTTGCCTCTTGTCTGAGTTTAGCAGCAAAGCACTGCAATTGTCTTCTGCCGTATTTAGCTTTGTGCTTCCAACTCAAGATGTAAAAGTCCTCTTTAAGGGCTATTTACCATGGTGTTCCTATGACAGACCTTGACAGAAATTGAAAGGGAATTTGTGACAGTGATTACTTTTTGTCTAGTTGGAATCACCATCATTACAACTAATAGCTTGGAAAGTTGTTCAGCTTGCTTGTCCGTAATGAACAGTGTTCAATAGTTTCTATATCTTGAGAGACTTTGTTGTCAAATGAAAGTACATCAGTAATATTGGAGCACTCTGGAGACCAAAGAATAACAAAATGTTAATGGATGGTTCTCTCTGTGAAAAATATCATTTTTTTCCATTGTTTCAAAGGGAAGAGACAAGTCTACACAAAAACTCTCAGCAGAAGCTTTTCAACTGGAGTTGCATCCCTAGGCTGGCGGGTGCAGAGGCTGGATTTGCATCAGGTGGGAGTCAGCTGGGCTTCACTGAGCTGAGTGCAGTTTTACTGGTGGACAGCAGATGGGCCACCGGCCCAAAGAACTCAGATGCTCTTGAGTGTACCTGTTCACTTTGCTCACAGCTCATTTTTGCATATCAGCTTCATCAGCTTTTCAGAAGCGCAACTTTGCTGTTGCTATGCCACAGCAGCCTCCTCCTCTGCCAGTCGTATTCTCTTCCTCTAGCCCCTCTCCATCCAGACTCAAAACTACTCCTTTTTCTTTCTACCCAGCACCTATGTGGAGAGTGTCATGAGCAGCTGAGCCTCGTCAGGCAGTTGCCGGTTCCAACACTAGCTCTTGAGTCAAGAGGTTTCATTGCAGCAAGGTGATAACAACCACTTTGCATTAAATTTTAGTGACAGAGAGGGAAGCCTTGGTCTCCTTAGGGTTAGAAAGAAAATAAGAAAGTCTGAGTCCTCCATGGAGGTGAAACTGAGGAGAATAATTCACCTCTGCCTTAAGCTTGCAGCATGGTTCCCTGTGACAGATCCCTAAACAGCCCACATTAATTCCTGTCTGAATGTTTTCACTCTCCCCCCATATTAGGCCCCATTTTTCCCAGTATGACTCTTCCAGCTTAAAGTTTTCTTCATGCTATAAAAGAAGCAGGTGAGAAATTCATATAAGGAAGGAACAGAGGGAGGCTAGAACAATCCCACTATGGGTTTTTTTCATTTGTAAGACTGAAATACAAAGAGCTCTGTTTTACATCTTCATCCTTACCTACTGACAGGTCCAAGCTACAGCAATTTTAACATTTGCCACTTACAGTTGGCAGTCTCATGGGGTTTGCAGCTTGACTTTGTCATGCTTCTTGTAAGCCAGGTATCTCACCATGGGCTTCCCTCCAGTCAGCACTACCCTTGCTTGTGTCCATGGTGAGAGATACTGGTTACCCGGGGTCATCAGACACTTTGGCTCCTATAAGTCCTTGCATTACCCTAGACAGGGATTCAAATTTCTGCTATATTTGCAGCTGAAGTAAAGATGAAAATGGGCGATGGGATATCCTGTGTATCCTACTAGTGGGATCTAGTAAAAATTAAAAAAAAAAATGGTTTTTTTTATAAAAAAACCCTAATCTTTTGCAAGAGGAAATTTTCTTTCAGATGACAACCATTTTGCCTGGGGCTTGTCCTTGTGCTGACTGACCAGAGCTTCATTTCCCACCACATTGGGCAGGGGGAAGGCATCTTACCCTGCGTGAGCATCACTGTATGCGCTGGGAAAAGTGGCAATGAATTTCAGCTGCAGTTCAACATCTTTGAACAAAGGCAGAGGCAACCTCAATATGGCTATTTCTGAACACAGGGGTGAAAATAAAGGCTTATGGGAATGAAATATTTTGTGATCTGAAAACAAGAAATCAAGAATACACAGTCTTGTGTGTGTGTGTGTGCGGCTGTGCAGTAGTCCCCGGAACCTGGGGAAAAATAAATTTGAAACCACATGAAAGGTATGCACTAATTATTTAAGAGGATAGCTGCATCCAATAGCCAGTAAGCTCTGAACAGTAGGGCAATTTTCCTTTCTTTACACCTTTTGCCCTACATGCACACAAATTGAGGTCAGGGAGGAGGATAGGAAAGGAACGAAGGAGGGGGAACTTGTTTATATACCAGATCTTTATGTACAGTTGTTTTATTTCCTTCTGTCCATCCCATCTTTGTATCAGGTTAAATTATCCCTTACTGCCTTTGCTGTTTTGTTCCTTGGAGAGGAGCATCTTTATTAGTCACGATTAGATCTGGACATTTTGCAATTCTGTAGGGACTGAAGGAGCAAAGCAGCAGGAGGTGGATGCAGGAAAGAGAGGGGGAAGTCTGTCCCAAGCAAAATATAAATCTCAGGCCAGATCTCTTTGGTTTTAAAAAGGCATACTACAAATTCACAGATCTCATTATCAAATCAGGGGAGCGAATACAGCTGTTCCTGTCAGCACAAAAGCCTTCATGTTCAAAAAGGCTCTACATGTGTGCAAAGCATGACAATTTTCTCTGATTCTCATTAAGGCCAATCCCAGCTAGTATCTTCTTTTTTTTCTACTGGAGAAGAGTTGCAGCTCCACAAATAGACCGCTTTTGGGATTTGAGAGGCAATCAAGGTCCAGTATAATTGGAGATTCAGGAAAACTGCCAGTCTCCTGTGCCCACCTCTGTACAAGCAGACAGGAAACCTTAGAGAAATCTTTTCCTATTCCTGTGCTTCAGTATCCCCATTTGAAAATAAGGAGAATAATGCCGGTCTCCCTGACAGTCTTTGAGATGCATAAGGAGCTGAATATCATTACACTTACTGGCTATTACAGTGGGACATAGAGGCAAACAGGCACAAAACCCATCAATAATCTTGCAACACTGCCATCACACATTTAACCTTTGTTTTAAAATTCCAGCTCTCCTGAATCAGCACAATGAAGAACATTTGAATTTTTTCAGAGGAAACCCTCCAAAATCAAAGCACCTAATAATAAAGGGAAGCAAAGACAGAGAATATTACTGGTTTTTCAACAACCACATTTACATACAAATATTTTACACATGCAAAAATATGCATCCATACTTTCTTTTAGATTTGTCTAAAATACAGATAGTTAGATAAGCAGTTGCTTATTACAGTTTCTCATATAAACTTTCAAGGGTGAGTTACAGTAATCCCATTTCTTCCAGCTGGTAATTAATATCCTTTTCTCTTTTGCTGCTTTTGTTTAGTGTGTAACTTATGACCAGAGGTTTATAAATCCCTGACTATCTATTATGCTGAAAGTTCTTCCTTATTAAAAGTCTGTGCTTTAAGATTCATCTCCTCCATCTGTTAGATGTCAATATTGTGATGAAATTTTTAGCTTACAGCATTTGCTTTTAGCTATCTGAGACAATACTTTTTTTTTTTTTATTAATCTATTTTTCTAGCCTAATTTTTTTTTGTCTATCCAGGTTCCTGTGTCTTGTGGTGTTATATTTTAAGATTACTAAAACTGCTTATCTGTTGTGTTTGACAAATGTAAATGGCAAATATGAACAGATGTAGTTCCAAATTGTTGTATAACAGGGATAAAAAATACAGGCAAAAGTAAGCCCCTTAGGAAATGCTATGCTTTGGTCTTTCTACCTTATGAAGTCTGTATTGTCGTCAAGTGAAAAAGGTTGGGTAGCAGGGTGAGTTGGTGCTTAATGGGTAGATAAACAGTTCTGCCATCATTAATGTGTTATTTTTGTCTGAGGCCTTCTTATATTAAATGAAATACAGACTTTTCATCCAGCAATAGCTTCTGTTGGATTGTACCTTAAGTATCCCAAAGAACACCTATTCCATCCCACCATCTCACCTAGTTACCTGTGCTGGAGATACTGATGAGAGTTTGGTCACTTAGTTTCAGTGTCATGCCCAGTGCTGTCTCTGGAGTTAATTCTAAGGGGAATGCTCTTTCATTTTTGTTATCATTAATGAGAACTAGAAGAGAAGACTCTGCATTTACTTAATGAGAATGTCATGGTTTGAGCAGAGCTGGAGAAGAAGTGAATTTGAAAGTCTGATCTTTGTAATGAACCGGAACATTACCAAATGGCATCAGCCACGATACAGAATTGGGTTTAACAGCTCTGTGTCTTACATGAGGTCAAATAACTGTGTGCATGTGAATTTTGCATGCTTAAAAATATACAACCATTTCCCTCTCTCAGAAAAATTTAGTAACGATATACTTTTATACATGCTATTGATCAATCAAAATATGTAGTGGTAGGTAGGACTAGGGCAAACCCTGGTCAGTGGGAATGGGAAAAAGAAAAGAAAATTAACACCGGCACAGCCTTTATGCTTTCCCTAGGAACTAAATCTTAGAGACAGAATAGAGTAGGAACTGACATGGCTTTGTCAATAGTGTACTAAAGTAAGACAGATCATACGATAGGCATAGAACTGCCCAAACCTGCATACTGAAAGCTATCAGTTACTTATTCAAAATGTTCCTGATACCGAGTATAAAAGAACACTGAAGAGACATATGTTTCTCTCTATTGGAGTAATGTAGCCAAGTTTGACGTACTCTGTAGATAAGCTAGACCTTCAGTAGAAGTACCCTGTGAATAGATGAGCTAAACATTCAGTAGGCAAAAGAAGACCTTGAAACTTTGTATCTTGGAGTCAAATAGATAAGGAAGCTATGCTGAAATAAGCTAGTTTGTGTAAGCAAAATGAGCAACTGAGCCAAAGAACAAACTGTGCATCCGCGAAGACTGAGTTCAACTGGCGGACACGGTGAGGAAGACTATCGACGACCACCAGAGGACCCTGAAAGACCACCAATGGACATAAGAGTGTATGCATCAAAGACTTTTACATATGTTAATGAGTTCCAGGAAATAACATGAATGTGTTAATCATTTCTTGGAAATCTAATGAATATGTATATTCTAATTGTACATAACTCCTATAGTTGAGCAGCCCGGTGAGCACACTAGGTGGAGTGATCCCCTGTGCGCCTGGTGCCGCAATAAAGAATGCCTGCTTTGTAAAACTCCGAATTGAGTCTTAGAGAGTTTTTAATTTGCCAACTTAAGGTAACATTCCCACTATGGGGGATGCCTGTGCTCCACTTCAGGATGGGTTTTTAAGGCCCTTCAAGCATGATAGCACCAACTTAACTTCAAATTGTCCATGCAGTAGTGAGAATGAAATCATGAAAGCATGGGCTCCAGCAGAGACAGCCATTAATGTCACACTAGGCTTGTACAGCTTAGCTCTCTGCAAAGGCTAGTTAGGTTAAAGTTAATCTACTTCTAATTAAGTGTGTGTGCTAGTTTTGGCTGGGATAGAGTTAATTTTCTTCATAGTAGCTAGTATGGGGCTATGTTTTGGGTTTGTGCTGAAAACAGTGTTGATAATACAGGGATGTTTTCATCATTACTGAGCAGTGCTTACACAGTGTCAAGGCCTTTTCTGCTTCTCACACCACCCCACCAGCGAGTAACCTGGGGGTGCACAAGAAGCTGGGAGGGGACACAGCTGGGACAGCTGACCCCACCTGACCACAGGGATATGACATCACCATATGACATCATGCTCAGCATATAAAGCTGGGGGGAAGAAGAAGGAAGGGTGGGACATTCAGAGTGATGGCATTTGTCTTCCCAAGTAACCATTACGCGTGATGGAGCCCTGTTTTCCTGGAGATGGCTGAACACCTGCCTGCCCATGGGAAGTAGTGAATGAATTCCTTGTTTTGCTTTGCTTGCATCCGCAGCTTTTGCTTTGCCTATTAAACTGTCTTTATCTCAACACACAAGTTTTCTTACTTTTACTCTTCTGATTCCCTCCCCCATCCCACCAGGGGGATGAGTGAGTGAGTGGCTGTGTGGTGCTTAGTTGCCAGCTGGGGTTAAACCACGACAATGTGATGCAGCCCTGACTGTAGTGTTGAGTCTCTGCTTTTCTGTTAACTACAGTGAAGACCTGCAAGGGAGGCCACTGAGCAGCTTCAACAAAGAAGAGCAGCATGCAAAGCAAACCGCAGTTCCTTCATCCACACGCATTCCTGTGCAGCAGGAGTAGGCTTCTCCCCATCATTAGTTGACTCTTTGTGTAGGACCAACCCTGTATATCACAAGCACCCTACTGCAGCATGTTTGTGACTGGATGTGCATCTTCAAGCCTGGACTTAGATCCAGGGAATACAAACGGTGTGAGACCTTCCTGATGAATGTCATATTACTTCTAGGCATGCTGGAAATCCACAGGTGTGACATTGTAAGTGAGGCAGCATCCCTTTGAAACAGAGAAGGACTGTGCTTGGCTTGTACCTCAGGCACAGCTGACAGCGGAGAGGAGGAGCATGCACATGACACAGATGGACCAGAAGTCCAAGACAGTAAACCGCTTCCTCACTCTTGCCCCTTAATTTTCCACCAGTTCTAAATCTGCTGTTGGGTGGTGAGAATATCTGCAATTTGGCTTATATAGCAGAGCCGTGGGAGGATATTTGAAAGTGTGTTCTTTATTATTATTCATAGACATGATGGGAGGAGGAAGCAAAAAATAACTGAAAATTGCAGAATACTCAAATTATTAGCTTATAACTAAACACTCCATCTTTCTGGTCCTCTTCAGGAGGTTTGCTCCCAAGTGTGGTCTCATCCATGTGGAAGGATGAATTAGCATATCTAACCAACAAAGCACCAGCATTTTCTTTGTTTACATGTTGGAGGAACTTCTCAGGAATTAAGTGGGATGCTTTCAGCTCAGGTGAGGTACAGAGACTACTTAAGTCTACTCAGAACATAGCCAACAGAGGTATTAGCTAGGCCTGATACTGCCTCTGCTGAAATCAGTGGCTGCTCTTAAAGAGAACAGTAATCTCTCCCTTATTTGCTACTGTGCAAAAAATGCTGTAGTAGATAATAATATTGTTTCTCAGTTGAAGTCATTTTTCAGGCCTGCACACAATAGATGCAGAGAATCTACAATCCTCTTGCTGCTTCAGTCCCTATTTTTGGTTTTACAGTTCACACAGAGCCCAAAGAAGTTACTGAAATCATCCCCACTGATTCAGCTAATACTGAAACTGCTGGAACGCTGGTATAGACAATGCTCAGGCAGTGTAGACAGGGTTTAGCAGCACCACACATTCCTCTTGTGCATTCCAGCTTCCTTTCTGGTTCATTTAACCAAGTCAAAGAAGCTGAACTGATCAGCCCAGGTCTCCCAGGGAAGCTGGAACTTGGAGAAGAAAGCATTGTATAAATCTCCAGCACCGAAACAACCATCGACTGCTAACAAAGCAGGGGGATGTCGCCAGTAATTCAGAGTGCTTGTTAGGCTATAAGCAGTCTGATCATGTGTATTTGGCATTCAGGTGAAGCCTCAGTTGACTTCCACCTTCTCAGTGCTGCCCTGAATTACGTGTATTCAGATACAGTCAGATACTGTGGCAGGCAATTTCTGGCAGTGAAGTTAGACTTTTAGCAGCTGGAATTATTCCCAAAAAATTGGTTATGCAATTGGAGCTAAATTAATGAGGTGGTGATGGTTTGTTCAAGCTATAAAAATAGTAGCAACTAATACTTATATAGGCATCCCGTCTCAAAGTCTACCCATATGCTTTACATACAGCACAGATTATCACTCCAAACACTGCTGAAAATGCAGCTATTGCTGGGGGCCTGATATTTTACCATGTTTTTCCAAGAAGTAACTTGTTACAATGGATAGAGCAGTTCCTATTAATTCTCCTTATCCTTCCTGATTACACAGATGGTCCAGAGCCAAAGATTTGGGTTGCTATTTTCACTCCACCTTATTTATTATCCACATCTTATCTTTCTTTAAGATTGGAGTTTGAAATCACAAGTGCCTAACAGCAAAGTTTGACCTGCTGTATTTTGACATTAACTAGAAAAATCGGCTGCTTTTTTTCCTTAATCATGTACAAATAAAAAGTAACAGGTCACTGGTAGGAACGGAAAGGTGTATCTGTCTTGCTGCCTGTCAACCATTAACATGCCCTGTGGCACAGTTAGGGGAAAGTATTTGATTTAGTATTTGATTTAGTATTTGATTTGGACATATTGTCCAAAGTATTAAATTATCATGTGTCTGAGGAATAGAAACGTAAGCACATTTTCTAGGTACTGGGATCCAGCACACCAATGTGTAGGTAAGCTTGCTGTTGTGGGGGCTGGATGGCTTACAACTTTGATGTTTAATCTATGTAGATTTTTATCTAGTGTCACAAAATCCTTGTAGGGCTTAATATATTTCACTACAATAAACAGGAATTTTGTGATCAACTTCAGGAGAAAGGTCTTGGGCTTATCGCTAATGTCCTCAAGAGCAGACCTCTGTGATCATGCAGCGTATCATAGGAATTGGCAGCTAGGACAATGCCTTACATGGGCCTTGAATTTGATCCACGCTAAGCAAAGAGCAGCATTTTAAAATGGAATGGAATGGAATGGAATGGAATGGAATAGAATAGAATAGAATAGAATAGAATAGAATAGAATAGAATAGAATAGAATAGAATAGAATAGAATAGAATAGTTGGAAGGGGCCTACAATGATCATCAAGTCCAACAGTCTGACCACTAATTTTATCCACTTCAGAGGTTATTTGAAGAAACCCTGCCTATGTTCTCAAAGGGCTCATACCATTGCTGTACTGAGAGAATAGAGTTTATGCCTTAAACCAGAGTTTTCTGTCCTTTCCCAAACTCTGAGCAGTATCAAAGTCTTTAACTCAGGTTCCCTTGAAAGGTCTATTTTCTCTTTGAATCTTGAAGTCAGTGTCACCCTGTAGCAGAGACTCACCTGTCTCACTGCACTGAGACACTTCTGCTCTACCAACTGGATTTAGGCAGATTTCTGTGAGCTCCAGGGACATGAGTGGAGTTAGACTGGGAAGTCAAGGCTGGGCTGGTGGGACCCACTGATAGACTTGAAGGCCAAAGAAGGAGCAATCATGATCTGAGAACTTATTACAGGCCTGTATGGAATGAGCTTGTGGCCTCACTCCAGGTCCTCTTGGGAATGGTAACCCATCACCCATGTCTTCCTGCATTGCCTGTTCCTGTCTGGATATTGTTCAAGGGCTAAATTGGTGAAATGGTGACGAAAACCCCATGTCCTCCCCATCAGATCTTCTCTCCCTTTGGAAGAAGAGCTGAAGAAATCATCAACCCATTTTGGTCCCATAAATAGAAACTTTTATGGGAGTATGGGAGAGATGTCACCACTGGCAGAGATGTCACCATCTCGGTGCTCAGGTCCCCCTGTCCCTCAGCTTTTCCTTGCTTCCATGTGCAAAGCTCCAGGGGCCCTGGATTTTACTAGGTGCAGCTCTGGGGTAGGGCTCTTGATCCCCACTGCTTTGCTGGCACTGAGAATCCACCCTTGCTTTCTTTCATCAAGGTCAGAAATCTCTGTTCCTGGCCTCAGTGTGTCAAGAGACAGCATGGGCAGGTCTCCCTGCTTGTCTGCATCTGAACGTCACCCATGCTGCCTTTCAGACTAGCAGGTCTGTATGCGTTTACTCCTGCTTAAGGCACAAAGGGGAGCACCTGCACATGCAGGTGGCTTGTCAAAGCTGGGCAGCTGCTTCAGCCTGCTCAGAGGTGACCAGCTTTAGCAAGGCCTGGCAGGAGGTGGGATCTGAGCAGGCAAAATGGGAAGGCCATAATAAATGAGGCGTAAGTGGGAATTTTTGCCCTGCTCCTCAGAAAATACTGCATATATCCCAGGGATTTTGCCTCTGTGTGTGTGTTGGTATAGAGCAGGGTGCTGGTATAGAGCAGCAGTGTGCATAAAACCTCATCTCTCCATGGCTTTTAAATCCTGGCAGGCTGTCTGCATGATTTGATGCCATATGCATATCAGCAGGCTGGGTATTCAGTCCTGGCACTGAGTTCTTAGCTGAGCTCTTGCAGAGGCGTTTGACAGATTTGTTGCTGTGAAATACCTAGCCTTTCTGCCACAGCTAAATACAGTCACAATGATAATGGTGAGATACGGTTGAAGGTTCTGCAGGAAAAGCCAGGTGTTTTTTGTCCAGCTGAAAAATATGTGCATGATGGAGGTGCCTTCAACACTCAGAAGGAGAACTAATTCTGCTGCATAGGAAGCTGATATGGCTCCACCTGCTGGTTTCAAGCCAGGAATGACATTTTTCACTTTTCTGGGGAAAATTCTGAAACACCCAATTGTTTTGCGAACACCCTCCCCCCCCCCCAAAAAAAGCCCTGAACAACAACACACAAAAAAACCTGAAGAGAGACATGCATGCAAGCCTCCCCTGAAATTAAACAATGAAAAGTTAAATGAAAAGGGAACATTATTTGTGCCCTGCCAGTCAGGGATTGTGGAAGAAAAATGTAATATATCAGAAGAAATGAAGTAGTTTGAATAAGCTACTGGTGCTTTATAGTTTCAGGCTTAAATTTAAATAAAAATGTGGACAGATAAAAATACTATTATTTGGGATGAGATAGCAGGCTTTCTGGCCACAAAATGGCTTTAAAAATAAAATGAAAAAAAAAAAAAAGACAAGTGTTTTTTTCCAGAGACAAAGCTAAATGAAATTCTTCCAGAGGCATTACTAACTTCAGGGATATATGGAAGGAATGCAAGGGGAATTTCTCTCTGAATGAATGTCTGTTTTGAAAGGCCTGGTTGCCTGTAGTCAAACTCCCTGTTAAAGATTCAGTGACGGAGTATGGTAGCTTTTGAGTGGATAAGCTAAACACATCTATTCCCAATTAGGATGTAAAGCCAACTGGTCTCTAAAAGCTTATTACAATTTCTAGGGCTTGTGAAAATGCTGATTATGCAGATTGCTATCCAAATGCCTTTCAATTTACTAATAAAACAGTGTGATAAGTTTCTAACACTGTTGCCATCTGTTCAGCACTGAGGTTGGACAGTTTGAGAGTTCTACTTCTGGGTTTTTTTTAATAATAACTTAGACATTGCTTTCAAAAACTGTCTAAATTCTAACAATGTATTTTCCATCCTCTTTTCCAACTTCTGTGGGACAAAGGAGTATGTGCAAAGAAGGAAGGTCTTACACATAAAGAAGACCAGTTTCAGGATTGTAGATTCAGATCCTTGGTCTGAATCTGTTGGTAATTACACAGATTTTGGCGACCCAGATGGGACACTGCTCTTGAGCCTCGATGGATCCTGGGATCGCAGAACCTCAGCTGGCACTGAGGGATTCTCAGAGAGGATTCCTCCCGATCCCTGGACCGAAGAGCCCCTGAGTGAAGAACATTGTTTTGTAAGTATTAAGGCATTCTTTCAAAACTTGAATATTTTGCAGTTGAAAAAGCGTGCCTGTAATTTGGGGCTAAGAGGGTACCCGTTTTGCAGTTGGAAACCTAGGTGTCTGCCCGTAAGTCATAAGCGAAAGCTATTGCTGGGTTGGACTTTGTTTGGTTATATAACTGGTGAGCCATATATATACTAATATTGAGATATATATAATATATTATATATATAAAATACATATATAGTTATTTGGTAATTATAATTTTGTAATTACCTTTGAATATTTGTTGTAATGGCATCAGGATTTGTAAAACTGTTTAAGAGTAAAAATGTTGGGAATTTAGTGACAGATGAAAAGATGCCAAAAACCTTGCCGTTGGGGTGTTTGTTAGCGCATTGGGGTGATTTACATGATGATTTGTGCAAAACCCAGATGATTGAATATTGTAACCATTGGTGGCCTTTATATGTTTTGGAGGATCAGGAAAAATGGCCAAAGAATGGAACTTTGAGTTATAATACTATTTTGCAGTTAATGTTGTTCTGTAGGAGAGAAGGCAAATGGAATGAAGTACCATATGTAGATTTGTTCTTTTATTTGAGACAGCGAGTAAATTGACAGAATGAATGTAAGTTAATCAGTTGAGATAAGTTGGTAATGGCGTTAACTTCGGAAAATAAGAAAACAAAGAGTTGTTGTTCCTACCATTTTTACTCCTACTCTTTTACTTCCTTAAAAAAATTGTTAAAAAAAAAAGTTCAGCTTGTGATATTGGAAAGAGGTGCATTAAGTGTACAGTACCAAAAGAGGATGAAAAGGAATTAGAACTAGGAATAGCACCCCATAGGAGGGACGGAATTTCCCTCCCTCATGTGTAAGGGAAAGAAGTGTTAAAACAGAACCGGATAAGCATAGAACACAGAAGAAGGCTAAATTGATATCAAAAATGGGTGCTGTATGGAATAAAGCATGCAATCCCAAGAGCTTTAAATTGGTCTAAATTATATGAGGTAAAACAAGATAAGAATGAATCTCCCTCTGTATTCCTAGAAAAATTAAAGGAAACTGCTAGAAAATATACTGATTTAAAATTGGAAACAGAAGCAGAACAACAACAATTGGCTTTGATTTTTATGGGACAATCAGCACCCAATATAAAAAGGAAACTCCAAAAGTTGGAGGGAGAAGATTCCAGAAATTTAAATAAAATGCTCGAAGTAGCATGGAAAGTCTATAACAATAGAGAGAAAGAAGAAGAAAAAAGAAAAGAAAAGAAAAGAAAAGAAAAGAAAAGAAAAGAAAAGAAAAGAAAAGAAAAGAGAAGAAAAGAAAAGAAAAGAAAAGAAAAGAAAAGAAAAGAAAAGAAAAGAAAAGAAAAGAAAAGAAAAGAAAAGAAAAGAAAAGAAAAGAAAAGAAAAGAAAAGAAAAGAAAAGAAAAGAAAAGAAAAGAAAAGAAAAGAAAAGAAAAGAAAAGAAAAGAAAAGAAAAGAAAAGATATAGGTAGGGAGAGCAGATTGATGGCTCTTTTAAGAGGCAATGCAGTACAAGGAAGAGGACGGGCCAGAGGAAGAGGAGGTTTTAGAAACTTTGGTAACCGAGAACCTAATGCACCTGTAGGGATAAATCAATGTGCATATTGCAGGGAAAAAAGGCATTGGAAAAGGAATTGTCCTCAATTGAGGACAGGTTGGTGAGAAGCAGCAAGGATGATGACCCTAGACGGCTGAAGAGGACTGGAGGGGAACCCAGCTGATCCTCTGGTTATAATTAAGCTGGGAGATGATAAAGTTGAATTTTTAGTAGACACGGGTGCAACATTCTGTTTTGAATACTTGCAAAGGAAAATTAGGAAATAAAAAGGCTAGTATAATTGGAGCGACCAGGAAGCAGGAAAACAGGCCATTCCTTCAACCCCTAAATTTGAAATTTGGAAATAAGGTAATTACACACGAATTTTTGTATGTGCCAGACTGTCTGATACCCTTGCTAGGGTGAGATCTATTGTCCAAATTAAATGCGCAAATAGTGTTTGAAGAAGGAGAAATTCTTTTTAAAATACCAGAATCAAAGACAGGGGAAATATTGATGATACAGGAGAAAGTTAAGGAACAAAAACCACAGGAAGTAGATCAGGTTGTTGTACCTATAGTCTGGGATACAGACATACCCAGTAACTCAAAACCAGCACAACCTGTAAAAATAGAATTAAAGAACAGGTAAAACCAGTGAGAATCAAGCAATATCTAATTAACCCAGAGGTTAGACAAGGAATCAAGAAATTGATTGATAAATTTTTAAAGTTTGGAACTCTTGAAGAATGTGAGTTAGAATATAATATCCCAATTTTACCAGTAAGAAAACCTTCAGGTGAATATAAATTAGTTCAGGATTTAAGGGCTATAAATCAAGTAGTTAAAGACATATATCCTGCAGTTGTAAATCCATATATATTTTTAACAGCATTAAGAGAGTTTTATCAGTGATTTACAGTGCTTGATTTAAAGGATGCTTTCTTTTGAATACCTCTGGAGAAGGAAAGCCAAAAGTTATTTGCTTTCTAGTGGGAAAATCCACAAACAGGATGAAAGACACAATTAACATGGACAAGACTGCTGCAAGGGTTCAAGAATAGTCCAACGATCTTCGGTAATCAGTTGGCAAAAGATCTGGAACAGTGGAAACAAAATGATACAGAATCTAAAACTGGACATTTGCTTCTACAATATGTGGATGACATCTTGATTACTACAGAAGAAAGACTGACCTGCATCAAGGTAACAATAGACCTTTTAAACTTTCTTGGACTGAATGGGTACAAAATTTCTAGGAATAAGGCTCAGATAGCAAGCCAAACTGTAATATATCTGGGCTTTGAGATTTTGAAAGGCCAACGACAGTTGGGAACAGACCATAAGGAAGTAATTTGTAGTATTTCTGAACCAAGAAATGTTCATGAATTAAGAGCATTTCTGGGAGTGGCTGGATGGTGTTGCCTTTGGATAATGAATTACAGTCTGATAGCAAAGCCACTTTATGAAGCCCAAAAGGTTGTACCGTTTGTGTGGGACCCAGAACAGCAAAAAGCCTTTCTGAACTTAAAACAGGCTTTAATGACTGCACCAGCATTGGGACTTCCAGATCTAACTAAAGATTTTCAGTTATTTGTTCATGAAAGGCAACATCTTGCCCTCGGGGTGCTGACTCAGAAAATGGGAAGCTGGAAAAGACCGGTCGGGTATTTCTCCAAACAACTGGACACTGTAAGTAAAGGATGGCCTACATGTCTCCGAGCAGTCGCTGCTACAGTGATGTTAATACAAGAAGCCCGGAAATTAACTTTGGGAAGGACAATAACAGTATGTGTACCACACATGGTAATCACTGTTCTAGAACAAAAGGGGGGGTCACTAGTTATCCCCTAGCAGAATGATGGAATATCAAGTGATTTTGACAGAATAGGATGATGTCATTTTGAAAACTACTAACTTAATTAACCCCGCAGTCTTTTTGAACTCCATGCAGGAAGAAGGACAAATAGAACATAACTGTTTGGTGACCATTGAACATGTGTATTCCAGTTGAGAAGACTTAAAGGATAGACCGCTGGAGGATCCTGATCGGGAATTATACACGGATGGCAGCAGTTTTGTGGAGGATGGGATCCGATATGCAGGATATGCGGTGACTACTGAGAATTCTGTTGTAGAAGCAAATTCTTTACTCTGCACAACTTCAGCCCAAAAGGCAGAATTGATAGCCTTGATGAGGGCATTAGAGCTAAGCCAAGGGAAGAAAGTGAATATTTGGACTGATCCAAAATATGCCTTTGGCGTGGTACATGTTCATGGAATCCTGTGGAAGGAAAGGGGATTATTATCCTCTCAGGGGACGAGTATTAAATACAAAGAAGAAATCTTAAAATTAATACAAACAGTCCAAAAACTGATTAAGGTGCACTGTAAAGCACATCAATTTGGAAATTGGTGTGATGGTGACACACAAACAAAAGAAATTATAGGAAACAAATTGGCAGACAGGACAGCTAGGAGAATTGCAAAAAGAGATGCCTACTAAAATCATTGCTCTACCAAAGGAGAAACCTAAATATTCAGAGGAAGACGAGAAATTAGGTAAGTTGTTAGATGCAAAAAAGAATGTGGTGGGACGGTGGACAACATCACAAGGCCAAGTAGTAGTCCCACCACTAATAATGAGAGAAATAATACAGACAGAACATAAGGAATGTCATTGGGGAGCAGAAGCATGGGTGGCACTTTTAAGAAAACAAATAGTATCAGTAAAAATGCTAGAAATGGCTAAAATGATAACTGCAAAATGTGAGATATGTTTGAAAAACAACCCAGTTGTAAAGAAAAAGGTTCAAATGGGAATATTGAAATCAGGAATGGAACCAGGAGATTATTGGCAAATCGATTTTTCAGAACTACTTTGGCAAAATGGGTATTGGTACATTTTGGTGGGGGTAGACACTTTTACAGGATGGCCAGAAGCCTTTCCCTGTTGGACCAATCAAGCAAAAGAAGTCATTAAGTGGCTATTGCAGAAAATTATCCTGAGATTTGGAGTACCTATCGGAATATCTTCAGATAGAGGTCCACATTTTATTGCAGAAGTGGTGCAGGGTGTTAGTAAAATACTGGGAATTACTTGGAACTTACATACACCTTGGAGGCCACAGTCCAGTGGTAAAGTAGAAAGAATAAATCAAACATTGAAAAGACAGATTAGTAAAATATGTCAGGAAACTAATTTGAAATGGCCTCAGGCACTCCCATTGGCTCTTTTGCGAATTCGGGTTCAACCTAAGAGTGGAACCTTAATTAGTCCGTATGAGTTGTTATATGGAAAACCGTATGAATCTCCAGAACCAAATTTGAATGTACATATAAAAGGAAAACAAGATACATATAACTATCTACTTTCCCTAGGAAAAACTTTAACTGTGTTTCGGAGTGTAGTTGTTTGGAACAGACCTCTGTCTTTGGAGAATCCAGTACATGATTTCCAATCAGGAGATTATGTTTATGTAAAAACATGGACTTCTGAACCTCTTCAGGAACGTTAGAAAGGACCTTTTCAAGTACTGTTGGCTACCTTCACTGCCAATAAGATAGCTGAATCAGAAGCGTGGATACACTACACCAGGGTGAAGAAAGCCCCACCATCGTGGAAAATTGTCAATAGGGATGATAAGACCCCAAAATTGACTCTGAAATATGTCTAGTTTTATGTATTCCTTTTAGAAATGGGAATGGATATTGGTTTGGATATTAGTGGGAGCAAATTTTCTAGCGAAATTTGAACCAGCTGGAGAATTAGTAAAACATGGAAATTTATTAAAATTGGGATGTAATTCTACTCAAATTCCAAACCTTAATCCTGAGGAGATGAAAATCTTCAAGGGACTAGGATGGAATTTGAGTTCATGGATAAAATCACTGATTAGCACTGCATTAGTCTTGTTGATAATCTTTTAACAATTATTTTCATTTACTATTGTTTAAAAAGGCAAATAAACAGTAAGACTGCATTTAATCGAATGATCATCCAAGCAGTGGCCAAACAACAAGATGAACAAGAAACAGTTCCAAAGTTTCCCACTAAAATATAATGATTCTCACTAATTTAAAAATAAATTTTAGAATGAAAGTATTGAAATTATTTTCAAAACTTTCAAAGGGGGGAAATGTTGAAGATTATCTTAAGTTTTACTGAATCTTTCTATGTTTGGTTGTGAAATAATCAACTATAAGAACATCTTGATTTCAAGAAGTTAGCCTCTATGTTAGTGTTATGTATGGGTTGCTGTGTTACTTGTTATCTGAGACTGTGTTGCTTGAAGTCCCTGTTCTATGGACTCTCTAGACCATAACCAGAGCACCTAGGTTCTATTATATAGATGAGTTATCTGACAACCTGGCAAGGTAGAAATTTAGCTGGCCAACTTGGCAACAAAACTTACTTTTAAGGTATCCTGAAGTGAACTGCCTTCATTATAATATTAAAAGACATACCCACAGGTCAAGAAGACCCTTTCCCAGGTCAAGACCCTTCCCCTGTGCAAGCGTAGTAACAGAAGAGAATGACGCAACAGATATTATAATTATATGTAAATCACTAACCAATCATTGATAACTGGGAGTGTACTACCTTGTAATTTTTGTGTATAAATGTAACGGTGAACTCGGCATAGGTGTGCTTGATTTGTGGAATACCACCTAGCACCCAGCACTGCAATAAAGAATGCCTGCTTTCTAAAACTCCAAATTGAGTCTTAGAGAGTTTTTCATCTGCCGACTTACGGTAACAGTCTGTCACAGATTTCCTGTGGGATTTTATTGAGGAATTGGGGACTGTTATATTCACTGCTGGTGGTGACCCATGTTCGCTTTAGAAGGAAGTTTCTGGGAAGCATTGCCTACAGTTGTGTGTCTCTGCACTTGGCTGCAGCAGAGCTACCAACAATAGGGATTGCTACAAGAAGCATGATAGGGTTGACAGCAGCAACAGCACACCTCTATTCTCTTTTGCATAATGACGAAGTGACTTCAGACACTAATTGCAGAAAAAAAGCAGCAGCTTTACAGGAATGGACACTTCTGTATTGGTAAGCCTGGATATGACCTTGCTGCTGCTACCTGGAGGACAGTCTCTTTCCTTCTGAAGAGACCCTTCCTTTCATTTTTGCCTTTAGACCTCCTTTTAATAAGTGCTGCCAAGTCATTCCTGTTGCCCAGCGTGAGGCCTGACTACATCATCTGTTCCGTTTACATTTTATTTGGAGGAATCAAATTGAGTGTAATCCTTGTGAATGCATGGGAGAGAAGAGTACTCAGCTTTATTTATTTGAAAGGTCTGTGGTAGGAACTGGCAGTGGTAGTTGGATCATTTTATTCATAAGTCTGATATACTGCCTTGGAAAGAAAAACACAAATTTACCAGCAGCTATAAGGCCTCTCTCTCACTCTCTTATCCCCCATGCCTTGGCCATGTGCTTTTGAGGCTAATACTTGTGTTTTGGCCATATTACTATATGGGCCTCCTGTTGACTGGGACTGCATCTGCCTTGAGGGAATTTGAAGAAAGCATTACCATATGATCATACTAGTGATTTTGAAGGACACTTTTTGTTAGGTCCCTGATTTTACATAAATAAAAGCTTGAGTCTGCTATAAATGATCTGTGGACAGATCTCACCCTAGCACTGCAAACTCTGGGTGTCAGAGATCCATGACCCTCTCCCCAACATCTATTCTGTGGAGTATGTGTGGTGCATCTGCAGGTAGTCCCCCTCTCTTAACAGCAGGCTTGCCCCTGCTTCCAGATCCCAGCTGCCCCAGAGCTGCATGGTTTGGTGTCCTTCCTTCTCAAAAGGACTTCCAGATGATTTCTCTACCTGGCAGCGCTCAGTACTGCAGCCCCAAATAATTCTGGGGACTGTGCCTGCAGACCCCCATTCACTAGCATGAGTGAGGAGGAAAAAAGCAGCTTGACAATCCAGCATAGTCTGAGTGTTGGCTCTCTAAGAAGGGGGGCGGAAAAGATAATCTTCTACTGATGTTCCTGTAACATGAAGGCCTTGCGCTATATCCTTGCTGATCAGTCTGGCACTCTTCTTTTCCAGCTTTTATATTAGCACGAATATTTCAGTGCTAACACTGCCCTCTCAGAGAACTTTGCTTCCAACCTGTCCCAACCTGCCTTGAAGGAGGAGATTTTCCCCTCCAGGAAAGGAATAATAGTGTCATCTCTGCTGGCCTTGTTGACCCCGCAAGACTAGAACAGCTTTTATTAGTAGCTGTTTCTCCATGGGAGACTATCTCAATTCATCACAGAGACAAAATTAAAAACCTGGACACTGATTTGTTTTGGTCTGCTGTTCTTCTTTGCCCTTTCCATGGATCAGCATAACACAGCTGGAATGTGGCTCTAATAAGCTTCAAACGGTGCATTTAAGCTTGGTTTAGTGTTTAAAAACATTTGGAGCTCTGTACATGCAGGGAATGATGTGTCAAGGCAGAATGGTATTTTCCTTTGGCAGGAGAGGATGACGTAGGAAGGACTGGGCTAGATCCTGAGGACTTGACCAAACTGCTTCTGCATTGAGTCCTGTGACTTACTGGAACATCTTCCCAAATGGGAACCCAGTCCTGAACTGAAGGTTTCAGCAGTTTTAATAATAATCTCTCCTCTTCATAATCTGTTCCGCTGTAGTAAAATTGTTCTTTAAAAAAATATGTCGTAAATCTCATCGGATCAGAATGATCTTAGGCTTGCGGTGGTGATCTTTTTTCAGTGGTAGGATTTGGAAGCAATTTTTCTAGATAGTGTGAATATATTAAAAAAAAAATATGTTTTACTGGATATAAAATTTCTAATGATGTGACTTAGACTTGGGTAGAAACCTATCTCAGTTTCAAATGAAACTGTTGAATATTGTGGAGTTATAATTGCACAATCATTTAAAAATTGGTTCTTATTTTTTCTATACGTGCCCTTTGCTTCCATCCCCCACAGTGGGGAGATGCAAAACTTTTGCTGGTTACAGAACAATCTGACTAAACATTTCTTCAATGCTGTGGCTGCTTCTCTGTAGAAATAGGCTCTGACCACTGACAAATGTTCGTGTTTAAGCTTGGAGGAACACACCACAGTTCAGCAATAATGTGACCCTTTATTTAAATATTTGATTATTTCATAGTACAGATGAGATTGAATACACAAAGTCAATACTTTGAACGAGGCATGACAATCAATATTTGAGGTCCAAAGGGGTTTATAAAATAAATCAATATCACAGGTCTGCCTAAGATGTTGTGATCTGGTTGCATGGAATGCTACTCCTTAAGAAAAAAAGAAATATAAAAGCAAAGTTTAAAGTGCATAGAAATTAATTGAGAAAGTAGCAAGCATAATCAATTTTTTAATAAGTTCATTGACTTCAATATGGATTTAGTATGATATATTCAAGTTACCGATTTTATGCTTTCACAGCAGTTCTTCATAATGTGAAACAACGGCTCCATTGGGTCACACAGCAGTGGAGTACCACACTCGTCACTCCTTTCTTCCGCTCACTCAGCCATGCTTAGCATATGCATGGCTTGGTGTATGGAGTGTCTATAGCATGCTGTCTTTTATACCTGTGATTTAGCAGGGTGAGTGGCAGCTCTCTTGAATTCAATCTGTGTGACTGACAGCTTTACTTCACAAGGTGACACTTACTTGATCTGGCTTTTTTTGTAGCTGTGTCCTTGAGCTTGTATTTTCCTCTTTTTTTCTTTCCCTTCCCATAAAATAACTTTTACACCTGCTGTCCAGTCATAATGGAGATGTGTGAATGGATAACGGTAGTGAGAGAAGCATCCATCATTCACTCCATGCTTTGAGCAGATGCAGGGTGACCAGTTGTATGAACCCACACTTAGACTATTGATTATGCTGCCCCTATTAAAAACCTTTTACACCTTATTGCAAGCTGCTCTGCCCTCAGTCTCATGTTGCTCCTGCTACCCAACAAAACAGGCAACACAAAAAGACTCTTCTGCAAACTGCTCTTTCATTCCTTTAGATCTCAAATCCATCAAAAAATGTTGCAACAGGTATAGCACCTGCTGCTTCTTGGGCTTGGCTCACTGCCATGGGCTGTCATACAAGTTTCATAAATAGTAATGTTTTTATCTGTAAAAATGTAGACATTTGTGCATGGTTTATAATTAAGTAAGACACAGCAAGCAATGCATTATAGTGCAATAACAGCTGTTCTCACTGCCATACATTGTCAAGATAACAAACTAGAAGTTATAGTATCTATCACACGCTCTCATCTGTAAATCTGTTAGTCCTCGTTATCATTACTGGATGCAACTCAAATACTAAATGAAATACAGTCAGGACTGGGAGAGCTCTCAGTGCTTGATCTGATGTCAGCTCTTGGGCTTATGTGTAATTTAGGTTTCAGTATCTTTTCTGTAACACAGAAGACGTTTTCCACAGGAAAGTCTGCAAGAGTGCAGAAATTAATATATTGGGTTTTGGAGAAGGGATGGAGCAGTGGTGTCTTTTTTTTCACTTTTCAGAGATAATAAATTAATTTTAATTGGATAAATTAGAAGAACTCAGATAAATATGCAGCCTGTATTTTCCTTTAATATATCAAAACCCATAATGAAGAATAGGAATGTATTTTTACCATGACAGACATTATCACCGGTGATCCATACTCATTTTGTGTGTGTGTGTGCGCACGCGCACATGTGCATGCATACGTGTTTTAATGTGTACATGAAGAAATTAGACCCTAACTCAAGTGATACAGGTATACAGACTGAGTGCCTGAAAGTTCATATACCTGCTGGGCAAAAAAACTTTGTTCCTTTAGTTTATCAGTGGCATGTGAAAATTTGTTAACGTGCAGACTAGCTGCATCATTCTGCACACAATTTTCCTTGCACCCATTAGAAGATCAGACAAAACATGACATGCAATAAACTTTTGGCCTTCTCTCAACAATATTATTCTGTTGCCTTGAGCTAGGAAAACGTAAACTGTCCAAGGCTGAGAGCTGAGCTAACACTGAGAGTTGCATCATGAAACTTTCAGCATCTGTAAAAATTCAGGAATGTTTCTATCATATGCACATAGATAATGATTTAAAGAAAATATTCTCACAACTTGCCAGTTCTGATTATTAGGAAATCATGACAGCTGGAATCATTGGGTCTGTATTTGACAGACATTGGCCTTCCAAGGCATTGGTGTTAGCATGGTATGGAGACATAGGGTAAGATGTCTTTGCCGCAGCTGGTCACTTGGATTAAGAAGTAGCAAACCAGAATTCAGGTCATGATGAGACAAATCTCTACCTGAACTTGTGAAAAAACTACCTGAGAGCTTTCAAAGTTCCTCACCCACTATTTGACCTGAGTTTTTTTTTCTAGGATGAACTTTGTATCCTGAAATTCTTTTCTAAAGCTTGAAGGACAGATGCAATAGAGCAGATGTAAAGAGTTTTTCACAGTCCCAAGCAATTCAAGACTGGCCTCACCACATGCTCCAAAGCATTCTCTGCAAAGGTTTGTCTCAATTCAGGCTGTTACTCAGTTCTTATAAAATGATAACCACTTTTTAGCCTCATGGCAAGTTAATTGCTGGTCTTTGGCTACATTTTTCTTTCATTGAAGTAGTAGTTCCCACCTTGTGCTGAGCTGTTGCAAGTACTGGAGAGCCAGCTGTGGTGCACCGAGTGATCGTGATACGTGACATCAATATGTGGCAGTCTCTCCCTGCACCTCAACTGCAAACCAGACCAAGCAGATTTTTAGGCTAATTTGCTTGATAAACCAACCAAGGGAAGCCAGACATTTTACCACAAACTTTAATGAAACTGCTGCTGCTTTGTCCAGCTCCTTGAAATCTGCTGGCCAAGCCCCCACCTGGGCTGCCTGTCCCCTTCTCTAAGTTCTGGGTGGAGTAGGTGTGGTCTTACTGATCTCCATCACATTGATGAGATGCTTTCTGTTGTGGAGAGGAGAGGTGAGAGGACACATGATGAAGGCAGTAGTTTGGCTTTCTCAGATGTTCCACTAGATGCTGGTAAATGGTCAGGTCAGAAAACTGTACCAGAGACCTCCCAGAATGGGTCTTTTTTAAGATGGGACAGCAGTCCCATCAGCCTTGTGTTAGCCTGAATGATGGGGTCAGAAGAGGAACTTCAACAACAATATTGTGAAAACCCTTGTATGCAAAGGGGCATAATCTGAGAAGTCATAAGAGCACTCCACAAAGGACTTTAAGAGGAAAGTGGAGCTATTTGGGTACCAGGAGGTGCTTCTATACTTGCTAATGCTGCAGTTCAGGATTGTACTTATACGTGTGTTTAAGCACTGGGTGCAGACTCAAGAGTTTTGGTGTTTGGGGGATCTCAGGGAACTGCAGCACCAGTCACTGTCTCCTATCCATGGCTGGCACACTCTTACCCTTCACCCCCATATTAAATCTCAACTCTTAAAACCCTTCTGGTGAGTGGGTTTTCAGCTATGAGGAGAGAACAGAACTAATTAGAGTACACTATTCTATATAGTGTCACTCTGGGGATCTCCGCTGACACATGTGAAAGTAGCTAATGTGGAATTGATGCATCCCTAATGATTTGCAGAGGTCAGTGGGCCATAGAAATAATATCATTGCACAGAAAGCCATGAATAATTCCTCCCCAGCCCAGAAGAGAAGTGATTAGTTATCACCCATCTCTTTGACTCTGTATTTTGTTGGTTATGTTCTTAAAAACCATTCCAAACCCTAATATTTGCAATACCAGAGTAATGAAAAATACCAACTTTATTATATATCTCAGTATGTAAACTGTGCAAATGTGGTGTGACAGGAGACTGTGAGTATGAGCAAAGGCATGATTACACTGAGACTTCTGGTGCGTGTGTTCTTCTATGCCTCTTCACTTTGCAACGGCTTCATTTAAAACAAACCACAACAACAACAAAAGCCAGATCAGTTTTTAAACATTAGGGCAAAGATGAAAAGTCAAGGTCTAAGGTACAATTAAAATAATAAATTTCAGCATAGTTTATAGCCACAGTAGATGCATTAATTTGTGCTTTGCTCCAGGCTAGTGCTTTTCAACTAATGACATCTAATTATATTAAGAATATTAGGCCCAAATTAGATATTTAGATACTTAGTTCCTACTGAAATCACTGGGAGTTAGATCACAAAATAATACCTTCAGTATACTGGGCTCTTTCTCACAACATCTCACTGGCATATGGGAGGAAACATTTACTTTATATAGTGTTTTAGATTACTCATGGATCACCTCAAACATTCTGGAGTTGATACTTAAGTACCAGAAATTGCCATAACTGCACTGAAGTTAATGGAGTTGTAACAATTTATACTAGTTGACAAACTGTCTCACAGAGGTTACAGTATAATCTGGCACCTTGGTTTCTATATAGGCACTTAGAGAAGTAACTTGATTTTCAGAGGTCTTTCTCTTTTCCAAGGGAAGAAAAGAAAAAAATGTTGTACTACTTGTCAATTATGTAGTGCCATATTGGTCATAAAACGAACTTTTACAACAAATTAATTAGAAGAAAAAAAAATTATACCACAAATTTTGCAACTAAAATAAGCTCTGTTCTGGCCAACATTGTTCATAAATCAGACTCCTATAACCAACTGTAAAAACAGCTTGTCTCTACAAACGGTAGAGCCGAGTCAGCACATATTTATGTGTAGAATAGAACAGAATATTTTTGGTTGGAAGGGACCTACAAGGATCATCTAGTCCAACTACCCGACCAATTCAGGGCTGAGCAAAAGTTAAAGCATGTTATTAAGGGCATTGGCCAAATGCCTCTTAAACACTGATAGGCTTGGGGCATCGACCACCCATCTAGGAAGCCTGTTCCAGTGTTTGACCACCCTCTCGGTAAAGAAATGCTTCCTAATGTCTAAGTCTAAACTTCCCCTGGCACAGCTTTGAACCACTCCCACACATCCTATCACTGGATACCAGGGAAAAGAGATCAGCACCTCCCTCTCCGTTTCCCCTCCTCAGGAAGCTGGAGAGAGCAATGAGATTGCCCCTCAGCCTCCTTTTCTCCACACTAGACAAACCCAAAGTCATTAGCCGCTCCTCATAGGACATGCCTTCCGACCCTTTCACCAGCTTTGATGCCCTCCACTGGATGCATTCGAGTACTTTAACACCCTTCTTAAATTGTGGGGCCCAGAACTGCACACAACTCACACTCAGGGTGAGGCTGCACAAACGCTGAATACGGTGGGATAATCGCCTTTTCTGACGGGCTGGTTATACTGTGTTTGATGCACCCCAGGATGCAGTTTGCCCTCTTGGCTGCCAGGGCACACTGCTGACTCATATTGAGCCTGCTGTCAACCAGCGCCCCCAGATCCCTTTCTGCAGGGCTGCTCTCCAGCCACTCATCTCCCAATTTATACTTGTGCCTGGCATTACTCAGTCTCAGGTGCAGAATCCAACATTTGGACCTGTTAAATTTCATCCCATTAATCATGGGAGCCCAATGCTCCAATCTATCTAGATGCCACTGCAAGGCATCTTGTCCCTCAAGAGAGTACAGCACCTCCCAGTTTGGTATCGTCAGCAAACTTGCTAATGGTGCATTCAAGTGCTGCCTCCAGAGTATTGATAGAAATATTGAACAGAACTTGCCCTAGAATTGAACCCTGTGGAACAGCGCTGGTGACTGGTCACCAGCCAGATGTAGCCCCATTCACTACAACCCTTTGAGCTCCGCCCTTCAGCCAGTTCTTCTCCCAGCACACTGTGAACTCCTCATCCCACAGTTGGACAACTTGTCCAGAAGGATGCTGTGAGGGACAGTATCAAAAGCCCAACTAAAATCCAGAAAAACTACATCCACCGCCTTCCCTTCATCACAGAAGGATATCAAATTAGTTAAACGGGACTTTCCCTTTGTGAACTCATCTTGAGTGTGCCTGATGATTGCATTGTTCTTTAAATGCCTTTCAATAGTACCCAGTATGATCTTCCCATAATTTTTCCAGGAAGTGAGGTTAGACTAACAGGCCTGTAGTTCCCTGGGTCTTTCCTCACGCCCTTTTTGTAAATTGGAATAACAGTGGCTAGCTTCCAGTCAGGAGGGACCTCCCCAGACTCCCAAGACCTTTGGTAGATGATCGAGAGGGGTCCTGCTGTAACATCCGCTAGCTCCTTCCGTACTCTGGGATGAATCCTATCAGGCCCCATGGACTTGTGAACATTCAGCTGATACAGCTGGTCCCTTACAATTTCAGTGTCCACAAAAGGAAAGTCACTGCTCCCACACTCGTGGTCCTCCGACTCAGGGGACGGGGCAGCCCAAGGTCTATCAGTATTATTAAAAATCGTTGAATGCCTCTGCTTTTTCTTCATCCCTATTAGTCAGGTGACCATCTTCAGCAAGTATCGGTCCAATGTTTTCTTTAGACCTCCTCTTGCTATTAACACACTTAAAAAAGACCTTCTTGTTATCTGACACAACACTGGCCAGTTTCAACTCTAACTGAGCTTTGGCCTTTCGTGCCTTCTCCCTGCATATATGAACCACAGCTCTGTAATCTTCCTGCGAAGCCTGACCTCGCTTCCAGAGATCATACAATTTCCTTTTCCTCTTGAGCTCCACAAGGAGTTCCTTGTTCAGCCAAGTTCGTCTTCTGCCTCGCTTGCTTGACTTACAACACAATGGGATTGCCTGCTCCTGTGCTTCTAAAAGGTGGTTCTTAAAGACTGACCAGCACTCATGGACTCCTAAGCCCTCAAAAGCAGATTGCCAGGGTACTCTGTTAAATAGTCCCCTGAATAGCTTAAAGTTTGCTCTCCTGAAGTCCAGGGTAGCAACTTTGCTATCCTTTTTTCTCATTACACTGAAAATTTTAAACTCAAACGTTTCATGATCACTGTGGCCAAGACAGCCACCTACCATCACACCTCCCATGAGTCCTTCTCTATTTGCAAACAGCAAGTCTAGGAGGGCATCTTTCTAGTTGGCTCACTGAGTACTTGTGGCAAGAAGTTATGTATCTATCTCCTACAAACTTCAAGAATTTCCAAGACCTGCCCGTCACAGCAGTATGATATTCCCAGTTATGTCTGGGAAGTTGAAATCTCCCATAAGGACAGGGGCTACCGATCCAGAAATTTCTCCTAATTGCCTATAGAATAACTCATCAGTGCTTACATCCTGGCTGGGTGATCGGTAGTAGACACCCACTACAACATCTCCTCTGTTTTCCATCCCCCTAATCCTCACCCAGAGGCTCTCAACCACATCATCACTAGCTGTAAGGGCTGTACAATCAAACCTCTCCCTTGCTTATAGTGTGACACCTCCACCTCGCCTGCCCTGCTGGTCCCTCCTGAACAGCCTGTAGCCCTCCATCCCAGCACTCCAATTGTGGGACTCATTCCACCAAGTCTCACTAATACCAATGGTATTGTAGCTCTGGGAGCTGCCCAGCACTTCCAGTTCGTCCTGTTTTTTTCTCATACTCTGTGCGCTGGTGTATAAGCATTTCAGGTATGGTCCTGAGCCCTCTGTGCTCCCAGGAGCAGTGTAAATGTTCCCACTAGCATTGCCACCCTCAGGCAATGCCATGCCAACCCTTGGCTTACCTACTGCAATCCTGTTGGTATCCCCTTCCACCATCAATTCTAGTTTAAAGTTCTCTCAATCAGTCCTGCCAGCTTACGCCCAAAGGCGTCTTTTCCCCATCGGGACAGGTGGATCCTGTCAGGCCTCAGCATACCTTGTGCCTCAAAGGCTTTTCCATGGTTTAAAGTCCCAACGTTTTGGCAGAGGCACCAGTCCTGGAGCCAGGTATTGCTATCCTGAGCTCGCCTGTTTCTTCCAAAGTCTCCCCCTATTACTGGGCAGATTGAGGAAAACACTGCCTGTGCTCCTGAATTTTTTAGCGTTCTTCCCAGGGCTCTGAAATCTCTTTTGATTGACCTCAGAGTTTTTGTTGCGACATCATTAGTATCCACGTGAAAGAGCAGGAAGTAGTCTGAAGGTTGTACTAGGTTCTTCAGTCTTGCGGTGACATCC
>NW_027472410.1:12500-20000 GCF_965638725.1 Aptenodytes patagonicus | reverse complement strand
TCTCGGCGCGCGGCGGCGGCGCCGCGCTCCCGTCTCCCGCGAGACGGGCACTCGCGAGCGCGCGCGCGCGCGCCGGCTCCGCGCGGCATCGGCCGGCCGGGGCTGACCCGCCCCCGTAGGCCGGCCCGGCCGCAAGATCGCAGGCGATCGAGCGGGGAGGGGGGGGCAGAGGGACTCGCTCCCCTGCCGCGGGAGCTCCGGACGTGCTAGAGGAGAAGGCGACCCGCCGAGGCGGGCGCGACCCCGCGAACGAGGCCCCTGCCGGGGCGGCTCGCTCCGCAGCGGGCGGGGGTGCGGCACGACGAGCCGACGCCACAGCGGCGGCAGCGGCGGAGGGGGACGCCCCCCTGCCGCCCGCGGCACGCCTCGGGGCCCACCCGGGCGGGTGCGGCCCTTCTGGCTTCCCCTCTTTTCTCGGCTCGGCCGCCCCGCCGCCCAAGCGCTGCTCGCAGCCGGCACCCGCGGGCACCCGGACACAGGCCGGCACCGGCGCCTCGCGTGGTTTCGGACACCTGAGGGCTCACGGGGCCACGCGGCCGTCACACAGCCCGGATCGGTAAAGAAGTCCGAGGAAACCCCGCCGAGCCGGGGAGGGGGGGGCGCGCGGCGACGCGGCGAGGCGCGCGCCCCGCCGCCGACACCGCCGCCATCGTCACGGCCCCCTTCGCTCGCTCGCTCGGTCGGGGGAGGAGGACAACACCTCGCGTGCGACGGGAAGCGAATTGGAAAGGAGACCGCCCTGCCTGAACACCGGACACCGCCGTTGCTCCCTATGACGGGGAGCACGGAGGAGCCGGCCCGCCGGGGGCCCTCTCCGACGCGACCCGAAAGGCCTCATCGATCGGTAAAGGAAAGACAGCGGAGAAGTAAGCGGTGGCCCCGCGGCCACGGTTCCTGGGACAGCGACGGCCGCGCGCGCCCGCTCCCCCGCCCGCCCGGGGAGGGCTGGCTGGGCGGCGGACGCGGGGCCCTGCGTGCGAGCGAGAGGGCAACGTCTGCGGAGAGGTGCAACGCCGGCCTGAACACCGGCAGAGCCGGCCCGCCGAGAAGCCTCTCCGACGCGCCCTAAGCGCCTCATCGATCGGGTAAGTACGGAAAGGCAGCGAAGGAGGACAAAAGCAAGCGGAGGCCCCGCGGCCACGGTTCCTGGGACAGCGACGGCCGCGCGCGCCCGCTCCCCCGCCCGCCCGGGGAGGGCTGGCTGGGCGGCGGACGCGGGGCCCTGCGTGCGAGCGAGAGGGCAACGTCTGCGGAGAGGTGCAACGCCGGCCTGAACACCGGCAGAGCCGGCCCGCCGAGAAGCCTCTCCCGACGCGCCCGGGGACGCCTCGGCGGGCGCTGCCTGCGGGTCTGAGTCGGTCAAAGACGGGGGGAGGAGCGGGAGGTGCCGCCGGCCACCCGCTCCAGACAACAACGCCCTCGAGCGAGGTCACCGGGACCGGGGGAAAGCCGCGGCAGGCTCGACTCCCCCGGGCCCTTCAGCGTTCCAGAGTGCCGGCGACCGCCACCGGCCGCCGGTCTTTGCCCGTCGCCCTCACGGTGGGAAAAGAAAAAAGAAAAAAAAATAACACGAGGCGCCACGCCTCGCCCGCGCCATCGCCGGGGATCGGAGCACGGGGAAAGCCTACCCCCCGGCCACCTGCGTTCGGCTGCCGGCCACCGGGACCGGCTGCCATTGATCTTCCCCCGCTCAGCGGGCTCCAGCTTAGGGCCGGAGAAAAAGGACGGGGCGCCGCCGCCGCCTCGCCCGCCGCGTGCAGACTTTCTCGTCGAGCCCTCCGGCGACGGGGGAAGCCGGGGTAGGCCAGACGCCACGGGCCGCCCGCGTATGGCTCGCGCCGGCAAAAAGGAGGCCGAGGCGCCGCCGCCTCGCCCGCGCCATCATCGGGCCCTCCCTGGGGGGGGCCGGGGAAAGCCGCGGCAGGCTCGAAACCCCCCGGCCGTCTGCGTGCGCCCGGCTGCCGGCCACCACGACCGGCCGCCGCTCTCTGCCCGCTTGGCGGGCTCCGGCTTAAGGCCGGAGAAAAACAAAGGACGAGGTGCCGCCACCTCGCCCGCCCCCATCCCCTGGCCCTCAGGAGCCGGCGGCGGCCGCCGCGGCGGGCTGGGCTCTCGCAGGCATCTCTGCCTCGGGGCCTCTACCAGCACTCGCCATCGCCATCATCGGGCCCTCGGGGGGACGGGGGAAAGCCGCGCCGAGCTCCGCTGCGCTCCCCCCGCCCTTCCAGCGTTCGAGTGCCGGCGGCGGCCGCCGCCGCCGGTCTTCGCTCTTCGCCCTGCTCCGCGGGAGCCGAACCGTCCGGGGGAACCGCCACTACGCCCGCCGAGCGCCCCACTTGGCCGGCCGAGGCGAGGCCGTTGCAGCCGCTGGCTAGCGCCGCTCTCGGAGGCGAGTCCCCACTCCCTCCTATAGTACGGACAGGCACGTCCCCGCCCCCGGCAAGCTGCAAGAACGGTGCCTCCGCCCACCGGGGGGGCGCGCCGCCGCCGCCGCCTTTTACGATGACGTAACTGGAGGCAGCGAAAAACAGCGACCCCTTGGGCAGCTCCGAGCAGGCGGCGGGGACAACACGTCTACCCCTCAGCCCCGGAAACGCGACCAAGTCCCGCCGGAGCCCGGTAGACGTGGCCACCCTTTTCGCCGGACGCGCCGACAGCGACGGTCCGCGCTCTCCGGGGACCGCCGCCGGCCGCCGCCGGCCCCGGAGCCGGGTCGACCTGGCGGCCACCTGCGGAGCCGGGTAGACCTAGCGGCCGCCACCGGCCGCGGAGGCGGGTAGACGTGGCGCCCGGCCGCGGAGGTCGGTAGACGTGGCGCCCGGCCGCGGAGGCCGGTAGACGTGGCGTCCGACCGCGGAGGCCGGTAGACGTGGCGTCCGACCGCGGAGGCCGGTAGACGTGGCGTCCGGCCGCGGAGGCGGGTAGACGTGGCGTCCGACCGCGGAGGCCGGTAGACGTGGCGTCCGACCGCGGAGGTCGGTAGACGTGGCGTCCGACCGCGGAGGTCGGTAGACGTGGCGTCCGACCGCGGAGGTCGGTAGACGTGGCGTCCGACCGCGGAGGCCGGTAGACGTGGCGTCCGACCGCGGAGGCGGGTAGACGTGGCGTCCGACCGCGGAGGTCGGTAGACGTGGCGTCCGGCCGCGGAGGCGGGTAGACGTGGCGTCCGACCGCGGAGGCCGGTAGACGTGGCGTCCGACCGCGGAGGCCGGTAGACGTGACGTCCGACCGCGGAGGCCGGTAGACGTGGCGTCCGACCGCGGAGGTCGGTAGACGTGGCGTCCGGCCGCGGAGGTTCGTAGACGTGGCGTCCGGCCGCGGAGGCGGGTAGACGTGGCGTCCGGCCGCGGAGGCGGGTGCACGTGGCGGCCGGCCGCCACGTGCTCCGGAGCCGGCTGGACCGGCCAGCCCGGTTCTCCCCAGGCCGAGCTGTGGGTGGGTGGTGGTGGGGGCTAATTTCTACTTTTTTCCCCTTTTTCGGGATTTACGCGAATCTGGCGCAAGGGCCACCCCGTCCCTGTTTCAGCAGGGCGGCGGGGGTCGTGGGGGGGGGTCCGGGGGGGTTAACTTTTTTTTTCCCCCTTTTTCGGGATTTACGCGAATCTGGCGCAAGGGCCACCCCGTCCCTGTTTCAGCAGGGCGGCGGGGGGGCGTGGGGGGGGGTCCGGGGGGGTTAACTTTTTTTTCCCCCCTTTTTCGGGATTTACGCGAATCTGGCGCAAGGGCCACCCCGTCCCTGTTTCAGCAGGGCGGCGGGGGGCGGGGGGGGGGGTCCGGGGGGGTTAATTTTTTTTTTTTCTCCTTTTTCGGGATTTACGCGAATCTGGCGCAAGGGCCACCCCGTCCCTGTTTCAGCAGGGCGGCGGGGGGGCGTGGGGGGGGGTCCGGGGGGGTTAATTTTTTTTTTTCCCCTTTTTCGGGATTTACGCGAATCTGGCGCAAGGGCCACCCCGTCCCTGTTTCAGCAGGGCGGCGGGGGTCGTGGGGGGGGGTCCGGGGGGGTTAACTTTTTTTTCCCCCCTTTTTCGGGATTTACGCGAATCTGGCGCAAGGGCCACCCCGTCCCTGTTTCAGCAGGGCGGCGGGGGGCGTGGGGGGGGGTCCGGGGGGGTTAACTTTTTTTTTCCCCCTTTTTCGGGATTTACGCGAATCTGGCGCAAGGGCCACCCCGTCCCTGTTTCAGCAGGGCGGCGGGGGGGCGTGGGGGGGGGTCCGGGGGGGTTAACTTTTTTTTCCCCCCTTTTTCGGGATTTACGCGAATCTGGCGCAAGGGCCACCCCGTCCCTGTTTCAGCAGGGCGGCGGGGGGCGGGGGGGGGGGTCCGGGGGGGTTAATTTTTTTTTTTTCTCCTTTTTCGGGATTTACGCGAATCTGGCGCAAGGGCCACCCCGTCCCTGTTTCAGCAGGGCGGCGGGGGGGCGTGGGGGGGGGTCCGGGGGGGTTAATTTTTTTTTTTCCCCTTTTTCGGGATTTACGCGAATCTGGCGCAAGGGCCACCCCGTCCCTGTTTCAGCAGGGCGGCGGGGGTCGTGGGGGGGGGTCCGGGGGGGTTAACTTTTTTTTCCCCCCTTTTTCGGGATTTACGCGAATCTGGCGCAAGGGCCACCCCGTCCCTGTTTCAGCAGGGCGGCGGGGGGCGTGGGGGGGGGTCCGGGGGGGTTAACTTTTTTTTTCCCCCTTTTTCGGGATTTACGCGAATCTGGCGCAAGGGCCACCCCGTCCCTGTTTCAGCAGGGCGGCGGGGGGGCGTGGGGGGGGGTCCGGGGGGGTTAACTTTTTTTTCCCCCCTTTTTCGGGATTTACGCGAATCTGGCGCAAGGGCCACCCCGTCCCTGTTTCAGCAGGGCGGCGGGGGTCGTGGGGGGGGGTCCGGGGGGGTTAACTTTTTTTTTCCCCCTTTTTCGGGATTTACGCGAATCTGGCGCAAGGGCCACCCCGTCCCTGTTTCAGCAGGGCGGCGGGGGGGCGTGGGGGGGGGTCCGGGGGGGTTAACTTTTTTTTCCCCCCTTTTTCGGGATTTACGCGAATCTGGCGCAAGGGCCACCCCGTCCCTGTTTCAGCAGGGCGGCGGGGGGCGGGGGGGGGGGTCCGGGGGGGTTAATTTTTTTTTTTTCTCCTTTTTCGGGATTTACGCGAATCTGGCGCAAGGGCCACCCCGTCCCTGTTTCAGCAGGGCGGCGGGGGGGCGTGGGGGGGGGTCCGGGGGGGTTAATTTTTTTTTTTCCCCTTTTTCGGGATTTACGCGAATCTGGCGCAAGGGCCACCCCGTCCCTGTTTCAGCAGGGCGGCGGGGGTCGTGGGGGGGGGTCCGGGGGGGTTAACTTTTTTTTCCCCCCTTTTTCGGGATTTACGCGAATCTGGCGCAAGGGCCACCCCGTCCCTGTTTCAGCAGGGCGGCGGGGGGCGTGGGGGGGGGTCCGGGGGGGTTAACTTTTTTTTTCCCCCTTTTTCGGGATTTACGCGAATCTGGCGCAAGGGCCACCCCGTCCCTGTTTCAGCAGGGCGGCGGGGGTCGTGGGGGGGGGTCCGGGGGGGTTAACTTTTTTTTTCCCCCTTTTTCGGGATTTACGCGAATCTGGCGCAAGGGCCACCCCGTCCCTGTTTCAGCAGGGCGGCGGGGGGGCGTGGGGGGGGGTCCGGGGGGGTTAACTTTTTTTTCCCCCCTTTTTCGGGATTTACGCGAATCTGGCGCAAGGGCCACCCCGTCCCTGTTTCAGCAGGGCGGCGGGGGGCGGGGGGGGGGGTCCGGGGGGGTTAATTTTTTTTTTTTCTCCTTTTTCGGGATTTACGCGAATCTGGCGCAAGGGCCACCCCGTCCCTGTTTCAGCAGGGCGGCGGGGGGGCGTGGGGGGGGGTCCGGGGGGGTTAATTTTTTTTTTTCCCCTTTTTCGGGATTTACGCGAATCTGGCGCAAGGGCCACCCCGTCCCTGTTTCAGCAGGGCGGCGGGGGTCGTGGGGGGGGGTCCGGGGGGGTTAACTTTTTTTTCCCCCCTTTTTCGGGATTTACGCGAATCTGGCGCAAGGGCCACCCCGTCCCTGTTTCAGCAGGGCGGCGGGGGGCGTGGGGGGGGGTCCGGGGGGGTTAACTTTTTTTTTTCCCCTTTTTCGGGATTTACGCGAATCATGGTACAAGGACGGCCACCCCGTCATTTTGAATGGATTTTTAAGAATTTCGGGTTTTTTAAACGCCCCCCTCCCCCGCCGCCGCCCTCAACGCACGCGCCCACAGGCACGCGCCCCCCCCGCCCCGAACCGGTGGCCGCCGTGCGCTCGCCGGCTTCACCGCCCCGTCCAGCCTCTCCGCTCCGCTCCGCCCCGCCCTCCCCCCCCCCCCCCCCCGGCTCACGGCAAGTCTGCCCTCCCGGCCGGCTTTTTTCCTCCCCAGCTGGTAGGGGAGGGGCCGGGTAGAGGCGGCGGCCCCCGGGGCGAGTTCGCCGTCTGCCGGGAGACTTCAGGACGGGGCGTCCCTTGCCGGGTTATTATTTCTTTTTTTAATGAAACAAATGTATTAGAAGAAGTATCTGCGACCCTGCAGACGCCACCCGCCCCCCCCCCCGGCGGCACACGCGCGCTCAGAGAGACACACACACAGACACGGAGACACACACACACACACACACACACACACACACACAGAGACACAGACACAGACACAGACACAGACACAGACACAGACACAGACACACCGACACGCACACCTGCGCGCGCGCGCTCCCCCTCCCGCCCTCTCTCCCTCCCCGCGCTGCAGTTCCGTACGCGCCGGCCGGCGGGTGCGGCCCCTCCGCCCCGACCGCAGACTCTCCGGCGCCCCGGAGCAGCGGGGGGGGCGGGCTGGGGGAGGTGTGCGTCCGCAGCCGCGCGCTCTGCGCATGCGCGCGCGCCCCGCTGCCCGGCAACCGGGCCCCCGCCCGCCCGCCCGCCCGCCCACGGCGAAAGGGCGCCGGTTCCCGCCACGCCAACGTTCCCGCGCTCGGTCGCGACGGCGGCGGCAGCGGCAGGGGAGGGAGGCCGGCGCAGAGGCAGGCTGGGGAGGGGGGGGATACAGGGATTCGGAGAAGGTTTCCGTTTGGGTCGTTTGCGGGTTTTTTTTTCACACAGACACACACCCACCGCTGCCCCGTTTTGCGTTCGTTGGTTTTTCAGCCCGCGGCGGGGGCGGCGGGCAGGCGCGCAGCAGGGCGAGAGGGAGGGAGGGAGGGAGGCGGGAGCCGGGGCACGGGCACGGCAGGGCAGCGACTCGGCAGCCGGGCTTAGAGACCGCACGCCGCCGGGACTCCCCTCTGCCGCGCGGGCACAGAGGCGGCAGGGACGCCGCCGGCTCCTAAAGTCTCCCGGGGCGGCCAACCGACTGGCGGAAGGCGGGGGGGGGGGGGGGGGGGGCGGGCGGGGCCGGGGGCCGCCACCTCTGCCCGGTCCGCGGCCCCCCGGCGGCTTCGGCGGCGAGGAAAAAAAAGGTAAGGCGGGGGGCGGGGGGGGGGGGAGGGCGGGCGCAAAGAAAA
>NW_027472409.1:0-29641 GCF_965638725.1 Aptenodytes patagonicus | reverse complement strand
TGCTAGCCCCTTTGGTGTGGGAGCAGTGGCTGGACGTTTTGAATTTCGGAGCTGGGCTGTGGCTGTGCCGAGAAGGAACGTCCCCACTGTGCTGTGGCTAGGAAGCTCAGAGCGCCAGTGCTTGTGGGGCTGTGGAAGGGCTGCCTAGGGCAGGTGATGGCCAGCAAGAGCTTTCAGTGCTAGCCCCTTTGGTGTGGGAGCAGTGGCTGGACGTTTTGAATTTCGGAGCTGGGCTGTGGCTGTGCCGAGAAGGAACGTCCCCACTGTGCTGTGGCTAGGAAGCTCAGAGCGCCAGTGCTTGTGGGGCTGTGGAAGGGCTGCCTAGGGCAGGTGATGGCCAGCAAGAGCTTTCAGTGCTAGCCCCTTTGGTGTGGGAGCAGTGGCTGGACGTTTCGAATTTCGGAGCTGGGCTGTGGCTGTGCCGAGAAGGAACGTCCCCACTGTGCTGTGGCTAGGAAGCTCAGAGCGCCAGTGCTTGTGGGGCTGTGGAAGGGCTGCCTAGGGAACGTGATGGCCAGCAAGAGCTTTCAGTGCTAGCCCCTTTGGTGTGGGAGCAGTGGCTGGACGTTTTGAATTTCGGAGCTGGGCTGTGGCTGTGCCGAGAAGGAACGTCCCCACTGTGCTGTGGCTAGGAAGCTCAGAGCGCCAGTGCTTGTGGGGCTGTGGAAGGGCTGCCTAGGGCAGGTGATGGCCAGCAAGAGCTTTCAGTGCTAGCCCCTTTGGTGTGGGAGCAGTGGCTGGACGTTTCAAATTTCGGAGCTGGGCTGTGGCTGTGCCGAGAAGGAACGTCCCCACTGTGCTGTGGCTAGGAAGCTCAGAGCGCCAGTGCTTGTGGGGCTGTGGAAGGGCTGCCTAGGGCAGGTGATGGCCAGCAAGAGCTTTCAGTGCTAGCCCTTTGGTGTGGGAGCAGTGGCTGGACGTTTTGAATTTCGGAGCTGGGCTGTGGCTGTGCCGAGAAGGAACGTCCCCACTGTGCTGTGGCTAGGAAGCTCAGAGCGCCAGTGCTTGTGGGGCTGTGGAAGGGCTGCCTAGGGCAGGTGATGGCCAGCAAGAGCTTTCAGTGCTAGCCCCTTTGGTGTGGGAGCAGTGGCTGGACGTTTTGAATTTCGGAGCTGGGCTGTGGCTGTGCCGAGAAGGAACGTCCCCACTGTGCTGTGGCTAGGAAGCTCAGAGCGCCAGTGCTTGTGGGGCTGTGGAAGGGCTGCCTAGGGCAGGTGAAGGCCAGCAAGAGCTTTCAGTGCTAGCCCCTTTGGTGTGGGAGCAGTGGCTGGACGTTTCGAATTTCGGAGCTGGGCTGTGGCTGTGCCGAGAAGGAACGTCCCCACTGTGCTGTGGCTAGGAAGCTCAGAGCGCCAGTGCTTGTGGGGCTGTGGAAGGGCTGCCTAGGGCAGGTGATGGCCAGCAAGAGCTTTCAGTGCTAGCCCCTTTGGTGTGGGAGCAGTGGCTGGACGTTTCGAATTTCGGAGCTGGGCTGTGGCTGTGCCGAGAAGGAACGTCCCCACTGTGCTGTGGCTAGGAAGCTCAGAGCGCCAGTGCTTGTGGGGCTGTGGAAGGGCTGCCTAGGGAAGGTGAAGGCCAGCAAGAGCTTTCAGTGCTAGCCCCTTTGGTGTGGGAGCAGTGGCTGGACGTTTTGAATTTCGGAGCTGGGCTGTGGCTGTGCTGAGAAGGAACGTCCCCACTGTGCTGTGGCTAGGAAGCTCAGAGCGCCAGTGCTTGTGGGGCTGTGGAAGGGCTGCCTAGGGCAGGTGATGGCCAGCAAGAGCTTTCAGTGCTAGCCCCTTTGGTGTGGGAGCAGTGGCTGGACGTTTTGAATTTCGGAGCTGGGCTCTGGCTGTGCCGAGAAGGAACGTCCCCACTGTGCTGTGGCTAGGAAGCTCAGAGCGCCAGTGCTTGTGGGGCTGTGGAAGGGCTGCCTAGGGCAGGTGATGGCCAGCAAGAGCTTTCAGTGCTAGCCCCTTTGGTGTGGGAGCAGTGGCTGGACGTTTCGAATTTCGGAGCTGGGCTGTGGCTGTGCCGAGAAGGAACGTCCCCACTGTGCTGTGGCTAGGAAGCTCAGAGCGCCAGTGCTTATGGGGCTGTGGAAGGGCTGCCTAGGGCAGGTGATGGCCAGCAAGAGCTTTCAGTGCTAGCCCCTTTGGTGTGGGAGCAGTGGCTGGACGTTTCGAATTTCGGAGCTGGGCTGTGGCTGTGCCGAGAAGGAACGTCCCCACTGTTCTGTGGCTAGGAAGCTCAGAGCGCCAGTGCTTGTGGGGCTGTGGAAGGGCTGCCTAGGGCAGGTGATGGCCAGCAAGAGCTTTCATTGCTAGCCCCTTTGGTGTGAGAGCAGTGGCTGGACGTTTCGAATTTCGGAGCTGGGCTGTGGCTGTGCCGAGAAGGAACGTCCCCACTGTGCTGTGGCTAGGAAGCTCAGAGCGCCAGTGCTTGTGGGGCTGTGGAAGGGCTGCCTAGGGCAGGTGATGGCCAGCAAGAGCTTTCAGTGCTAGCCCCTTTGGTGTGGGAGCAGTGGCTGGACGTTTTGAATTTCGGAGCTGGGCTGTGGCTGTGCCGAGAAGGAACGTCCCCACTGTGCTGTGGCTAGGAAGCTCAGAGCGCCAGTGCTTGTGGGGCTGTGGAAGGGCTGCCTAGGGAAGGTGATGGCCAGCAAGAGCTTTCAGTGGTAGCCCCTTTGGTGTGGGAGCAGTGGCTGGACGTTTCGAATTTCGGAGCTGGGCTGTGGCTGTGCCGAGAAGGAACGTCCCCACTGTGCTGTGGCTAGGAAGCTCAGAGCGCCAGTGCTTGTGAGGCTGTGGAAGGGCAGCCTAGGGCAGGTGATGGCCAGCAAGAGCTTTCAGTGCTAGCCCCTTTGGTGTGGGAGCAGTGGCTGGAGGTTTTGAATTTCGGAGCTGGGCTGTGGCTGTGCCGAGAAGGAACGTCCCCACTGTGCTGTGGCTAGGAAGCTCAGAGCGCCAGTGCTTGTGGGGCTGTGGAAGGGCTGCCTAGGGAAGGTGATGGCCAGCAAGAGCTTTCAGTGCTAGCCCCTTTGGTGTGGGAGCAGTGGCTGGACGTTTTGAATTTCGGAGCTGGGCTGTGGCTGTGCCGAGAAGGAACGTCCCGACTGTGCTGTGGCTAGGAAGCTCAGAGCGCCAGTGCTTGTGGGGCTGTGGAAGGGCTGCCTAGGGCAGGTGATGGCCAGCAAGAGCTTTCAGTGCTAGCCCCTTTGGTGTGGGAGCAGTGGCTGGACGTTTTGAATTTCGGAGCTGGGCTGTGGCTGTGCCGAGAAGGAACGTCCCCACTGTGCTGTGGCTAGGAAGCTCAGAGCGCCAGTGCTTGTGGGGCTGTGGAAGGGCTGCCTAGGGAAGGTGATGGCCAGCAAGAGCTTTCAGTGCTAGCCCCTTTGGTGTGGGAGCAGTGGCTGGACGTTTTGAATTTCGGAGCTGGGCTGTGGCTGTGCCGAGAAGGAACGTCCCCACTGTGCTGTGGCTAGGAAGCTCAGAGCGCCAGTGCTTGTGGGGCTGTGGAAGGGCTGCCTAGGGAAGGTGATGGCCAGCAAGAGCTTTCAGTGCTAGCCCCTTTGGTGTGGGAGCAGTGGCTGGAGGTTTTGAATTTCGGAGCTGGGCTGTGGCTGTGCCGAGAAGGAACGTCCCCACTGTGCTGTGGCTAGGAAGCTCAGAGCGCCAGTGCTTGTGGGGCTGTGGAAGGGCTGCCTAGGGCAGGTGATGGCCAGCAAGAGCTTTCAGTGCTAGCCCCTTTGGTGTGGGAGCAGTGGCTGGACGTTTTGAATTTCGGAGCTGGGCTCTGGCTGTGCCGAGAAGGAACGTCCCCACTGTGCTGTGGCTAGGAAGCTCAGAGCGCCAGTGCTTGTGGGGCTGTGGAAGGGCTGCCTAGGGCAGGTGATGGCCAGCAAGAGCTTTCAGTGCTAGCCCCTTTGGTGTGGGAGCAGTGGCTGGACGTTTTGAATTTCGGAGCTGGGCTGTGGCTGTGCCGAGAAGGAACGTCCCCACTGTGCTGTGGCTAGGAAGCTCAGAGCGCCAGTGCTTGTGGGGCTGTGGAAGGGCTGCCTAGGGAAGGTGATGGCCAGCAAGAGCTTTCAGTGCTAGCCCCTTTGGTGTGGGAGCAGTGGCTGGACGTTTCGAATTTCGGAGCTGGGCTGTGGCTGTGCCGAGAAGGAACGTCCCCACTGTGCTGTGGCTAGGAAGCTCAGAGCGCCAGTGCTTGTGGGGCTGTGGAAGGGCTGCCTAGGGCAGGTGATGGCCAGCAAGAGCTTTCAGTGCTAGCCCCTTTGGTGTGGGAGCAGTGGCTGGACGTTTCGAATTTCGGAGCTGGGCTGTGGCTGTGCCGAGAAGGAACGTCCCCACTGTGCTGTGGCTAGGAAGCTCAGAGCGCCAGTGCTTGTGGGGCTGTGGAAGGGCTGCCTAGGGCAGGTGATGGCCAGCAAGAGCTTTCAGTGCTAGCCCTTTGGTGTGGGAGCAGTGGCTGGACGTTTTGAATTTCGGAGCTGGGCTGTGGCTGTGCCGAGAAGGAACGTCCCCACTGTGCTGTGGCTAGGAAGCTCAGAGCGCCAGTGCTTGTGGGGCTGTGGAAGGGCTGCCTAGGGCAGGTGATGGCCAGCAAGAGCTTTCAGTGCTAGCCCCTTTGGTGTGGGAGCAGTGGCTGGACGTTTTGAATTTCGGAGCTGGGCTGTGGCTGGGCCGAGAAGGAACGTCCCCACTGTGCTGTGGCTAGGAAGCTCAGAGCGCCAGTGCTTGTGGGGCTGTGGAAGGGCTGCCTAGGGCAGGTGAAGGCCAGCAAGAGCTTTCAGTGCTAGCCCCTTTGGTGTGGGAGCAGTGGCTGGACGTTTCGAATTTCGGAGCTGGGCTGTGGCTGTGCCGAGAAGGAACGTCCCCACTGTGCTGTGGCTAGGAAGCTCAGAGCGCCAGTGCTTGTGGGGCTGTGGAAGGGCTGCCTAGGGCAGGTGATGGCCAGCAAGAGCTTTCAGTGCTAGCCCCTTTGGTGTGGGAGCAGTGGCTGGACGTTTCGAATTTCGGAGCTGGGCTGTGGCTGTGCCGAGAAGGAACGTCCCCACTGTGCTGTGGCTAGGAAGCTCAGAGCGCCAGTGCTTGTGGGGCTGTGGAAGGGCTGCCTAGGGAAGGTGAAGGCCAGCAAGAGCTTTCAGTGCTAGCCCCTTTGGTGTGGGAGCAGTGGCTGGACGTTTTGAATTTCGGAGCTGGGCTGTGGCTGTGCTGAGAAGGAACGTCCCCACTGTGCTGTGGCTACGAAGCTCAGAGCGCCAGTGCTTGTGGGGCTGTGGAAGGGCTGCCTAGGGCAGGTGATGGCCAGCAAGAGCTTTCAGTGCTAGCCCCTTTGGTGTGGGAGCAGTGGCTGGACGTTTTGAATTTCGGAGCTGGGCTCTGGCTGTGCCAAGAAGGAACGTCCCCACTGTGCTGTGGCTAGGAAGCTCAGAGCGCCAGTGCTTGTGGGGCTGTGGAAGGGCTGCCTAGGGCAGGTGATGGCCAGCAAGAGCTTTCAGTGCTAGCCCCTTTGGTGTGGGAGCAGTGGCTGGACGTTTCGAATTTCGGAGCTGGGCTGTGGCTGTGCCGAGAAGGAACGTCCCCACTGTGCTGTGGCTAGGAAGCTCAGAGCGCCAGTGCTTATGGGGCTGTGGAAGGGCTGCCTAGGGCAGGTGATGGCCAGCAAGAGCTTTCAGTGCTAGCCCCTTTGGTGTGGGAGCAGTGGCTGGACGTTTCGAATTTCGGAGCTGGGCTGTGGCTGTGCCGAGAAGGAACGTCCCCACTGTGCTGTGGCTAGGAAGCTCAGAGCGCCAGTGCTTGTGGGGCTGTGGAAGGGCTGCCTAGGGCAGGTGATGGCCAGCAAGAGCTTTCAGTGCTAGCCCCTTTGGTGTGAGAGCAGTGGCTGGACGTTTCGAATTTCGGAGCTGGGCTGTGGCTGTGCCGAGAAGGAACGTCCCCACTGTGCTGTGGCTAGGAAGCTCAGAGCGCCAGTGCTTGTGGGGCTGTGGAAGGGCTGCCTAGGGCAGGTGATGGCCAGCAAGAGCTTTCAGTGCTAGCCCCTTTGGTGTGGGAGCAGTGGCTGGACGTTTTGAATTTCGGAGCTGGGCTGTGGCTGTGCCGAGAAGGAACGTCCCCACTGTGCTGTGGCTAGGAAGCTCAGAGCGCCAGTGCTTGTGGGGCTGTGGAAGGGCTGCCTAGGGAAGGTGATGGCCAGCAAGAGCTTTCAGTGCTAGCCCCTTTGGTGTGGGAGCAGTGGCTGGACGTTTCGAATTTCGGAGCTGGGCTGTGGCTGTGCCGAGAAGGAACGTCCCCACTGTGCTGTGGCTAGGAAGCTCAGAGCGCCAGTGCTTGTGAGGCTGTGGAAGGGCAGCCTAGGGCAGGTGATGGCCAGCAAGAGCTTTCAGTGCTAGCCCCTTTGGTGTGGGAGCAGTGGCTGGAGGTTTTGAATTTCGGAGCTGGGCTGTGGCTGTGCCGAGAAGGAACGTCCCCACTGTGCTGTGGCTAGGAAGCTCAGAGCGCCAGTGCTTGTGGGGCTGTGGAAGGGCTGCCTAGGGAAGGTGATGGCCAGCAAGAGCTTTCAGTGCTAGCCCCTTTGGTGTGGGAGCAGTGGCTGGACGTTTTGAATTTCGGAGCTGGGCTGTGGCTGTGCCGAGAAGGAACGTCCCGACTGTGCTGTGGCTAGGAAGCTCAGAGCGCCAGTGCTTGTGGGGCTGTGGAAGGGCTGCCTAGGGCAGGTGATGGCCAGCAAGAGCTTTCAGTGCTAGCCCCTTTGGTGTGGGAGCAGTGGCTGGACGTTTTGAATTTCGGAGCTGGGCTGTGGCTGTGCCGAGAAGGAACGTCCCCACTGTGCTGTGGCTAGGAAGCTCAGAGCGCCAGTGCTTGTGGGGCTGTGGAAGGGCTGCCTAGGGAAGGTGATGGCCAGCAAGAGCTTTCAGTGCTAGCCCCTTTGGTGTGGGAGCAGTGGCTGGACGTTTTGAATTTCGGAGCTGGGCTGTGGCTGTGCCGAGAAGGAACGTCCCCACTGTGCTGTGGCTAGGAAGCTCAGAGCGCCAGTGCTTGTGGGGCTGTGGAAGGGCTGCCTAGGGAAGGTGATGGCCAGCAAGAGCTTTCAGTGCTAGCCCCTTTGGTGTGGGAGCAGTGGCTGGAGGTTTTGAATTTCGGAGCTGGGCTGTGGCTGTGCCGAGAAGGAACGTCCCCACTGTGCTGTGGCTAGGAAGCTCAGAGCGCCAGTGCTTGTGGGGCTGTGGAAGGGCTGCCTAGGGCAGGTGATGGCCAGCAAGAGCTTTCAGTGCTAGCCCCTTTGGTGTGGGAGCAGTGGCTGGACGTTTTGAATTTCGGAGCTGGGCTCTGGCTGTGCCGAGAAGGAACGTCCCCACTGTGCTGTGGCTAGGAAGCTCAGAGCGCCAGTGCTTGTGGGGCTGTGGAAGGGCTGCCTAGGGCAGGTGATGGCCAGCAAGAACTTTCAGTGCTAGCCCCTTTGGTGTGGGAGCAGTGGCTGGACGTTTTGAATTTCGGAGCTGGGCTGTGGCTGTGCCGAGAAGGAACGTCCCCACTGTGCTGTGGCTAGGAAGCTCAGAGCGCCAGTGCTTGTGGGGCTGTGGAAGGGCTGCCTAGGGAAGGTGATGGCCAGCAAGAGCTTTCAGTGCTAGCCCCTTTGGTGTGGGAGCAGTGGCTGGACGTTTCGAATTTCGGAGCTGGGCTGTGGCTGTGCCGAGAAGGAACGTCCCCACTGTGCTGTGGCTAGGAAGCTCAGAGCGCCAGTGCTTGTGGGGCTGTGGAAGGGCTGCCTAGGGCAGGTGATGGCCAGCAAGAGCTTTCAGTGCTAGCCCCTTTGGTGTGGGAGCAGTGGCTGGACGTTTCGAATTTCGGAGCTGGGCTGTGGCTGTGCCGAGAAGGAACGTCCCCACTGTGCTGTGGCTAGGAAGCTCAGAGCGCCAGTGCTTGTGGGGCTGTGGAAGGGCTGCCTAGGGAAGGTGAAGGCCAGCAAGAGCTTTCAGTGCTAGCCCCTTTGGTGTGGGAGCAGTGGCTGGACGTTTTGAATTTCGGAGCTGGGCTGTGGCTGTGCTGAGAAGGAACGTCCCCACTGTGCTGTGGCTAGGAAGCTCAGAGCGCCAGTGCTTGTGGGGCTGTGGAAGGGCTGCCTAGGGCAGGTGATGGCCAGCAAGAGCTTTCAGTGCTAGCCCCTTTGGTGTGGGAGCAGTGGCTGGACGTTTCGAATTTCGGAGCTGGGCTGTGGCTGTGCCGAGAAGGAACGTCCCCACTGTGCTGTGGCTAGGAAGCTCAGAGCGCCAGTGCTTGTGGGGCTGTGGAAGGGCTGCCTAGGGCAGGTGATGGCCAGCAAGAGCTTTCAGTGCTAGCCCCTTTGGTGTGGGAGCAGTGGCTGGACGTTTCGAATTTCGGAGCTGGGCTGTGGCTGTGCCGAGAAGGAACGTCCCCACTGTGCTGTGGCTAGGAAGCTCAGAGCGCCAGTGCTTATGGGGCTGTGGAAGGGCTGCCTAGGGCAGGTGATGGCCAGCAAGAGCTTTCAGTGCTAGCCCCTTTGGTGTGGGAGCAGTGGCTGGACGTTTCGAATTTCGGAGCTGGGCTGTGGCTGTGCCGAGAAGGAACGTCCCCACTGTGCTGTGGCTAGGAAGCTCAGAGCGCCAGTGCTTGTGGGGCTGTGGAAGGGCTGCCTAGGGCAGGTGATGGCCAGCAAGAGCTTTCAGTGCTAGCCCCTTTGGTGTGGGAGCAGTGGCTGGACGTTTTGAATTTGGGAGCTGGGCTGTGGCTGTGCCGAGAAGGAACGTCCCCACTGTGCTGTGGCTAGGAAGCTCAGAGCGCCAGTGCTTGTGGGGCTGTGGAAGGGCTGCCTAGGGAAGGTGATGGCCAGCAAGAGCTTTCAGTGCTAGCCCCTTTGGTGTGGGAGCAGTGGCTGGACGTTTTGAATTTCGGAGCTGGGCTGTGGCTGTGCCGAGAAGGAACGTCCCGACTGTGCTGTGGCTAGGAAGCTCAGAGCGCCAGTGCTTGTGGGGCTGTGGAAGGGCTGCCTAGGGCAGGTGATGGCCAGCAAGAGCTTTCAGTGCTAGCCCCTTTGGTGTGGGAGCAGTGGCTGGACGTTTTGAATTTCGGAGCTGGGCTGTGGCTGTGCCGAGAAGGAACGTCCCCACTGTGCTGTGGCTAGGAAGCTCAGAGCACCAGTGCTTGTGGGGCTGTGGAAGGGCTGCCTAGGGAAGGTGATGGCCAGCAAGAGCTTTCAGTGCTAGCCCCTTTGGTGTGGGAGCAGTGGCTGGACGTTTTGAATTTCGGAGCTGGGCTGTGGCTGTGCCGAGAAGGAACGTCCCCACTGTGCTGTGGCTAGGAAGCTCAGAGCGCCAGTGCTTGTGGGGCTGTGGAAGGGCTGCCTAGGGAAGGTGATGGCCAGCAAGAGCTTTCAGTGCTAGCCCCTTTGGTGTGGGAGCAGTGGCTGGAGGTTTTGAATTTCGGAGCTGGGCTGTGGCTGTGCCGAGAAGGAACGTCCCCACTGTGCTGTGGCTAGGAAGCTCAGAGCGCCAGTGCTTGTGGGGCTGTGGAAGGGCTGCCTAGGGCAGGTGATGGCCAGCAAGAGCTTTCAGTGCTAGCCCCTTTGGTGTGGGAGCAGTGGCTGGACGTTTTGAATTTCGGAGCTGGGCTCTGGCTGTGCCGAGAAGGAACGTCCCCACTGTGCTGTGGCTAGGAAGCTCAGAGCGCCAGTGCTTGTGGGGCTGTGGAAGGGCTGCCTAGGGCAGGTGATGGCCAGCAAGAGCTTTCAGTGCTAGCCCCTTTGGTGTGGGAGCAGTGGCTGGACGTTTTGAATTTCGGAGCTGGGCTGTGGCTGTGCCGAGAAGGAACGTCCCCACTGTGCTGTGGCTAGGAAGCTCAGAGCGCCAGTGCTTGTGGGGCTGTGGAAGGGCTGCCTAGGGAAGGTGATGGCCAGCAAGAGCTTTCAGTGCTAGCCCCTTTGGTGTGGGAGCAGTGGCTGGACGTTTCGAATTTCGGAGCTGGGCTGTGGCTGTGCCGAGAAGGAACGTCCCCACTGTGCTGTGGCTAGGAAGCTCAGAGCGCCAGTGCTTGTGGGGCTGTGGAAGGGCTGCCTAGGGCAGGTGATGGCCAGCAAGAGCTTTCAGTGCTAGCCCCTTTGGTGTGGGAGCAGTGGCTGGACGTTTCGAATTTCGGAGCTGGGCTGTGGCTGTGCCGAGAAGGAACGTCCCCACTGTGCTGTGGCTAGGAAGCTCAGAGCGCCAGTGCTTGTGGGGCTGTGGAAGGGCTGCCTAGGGAAGGTGAAGGCCAGCAAGAGCTTTCAGTGCTAGCCCCTTTGGTGTGGGAGCAGTGGCTGGACGTTTTGAATTTCGGAGCTGGGCTGTGGCTGTGCTGAGAAGGAACGTCCCCACTGTGCTGTGGCTAGGAAGCTCAGAGCGCCAGTGCTTGTGGGGCTGTGGAAGGGCTGCCTAGGGCAGGTGATGGCCAGCAAGAGCTTTCAGTGCTAGCCCCTTTGGTGTGGGAGCAGTGGCTGGACGTTTCGAATTTCGGAGCTGGGCTGTGGCTGTGCCGAGAAGGAACGTCCCCACTGTGCTGTGGCTAGGAAGCTCAGAGCGCCAGTGCTTGTGGGGCTGTGGAAGGGCTGCCTAGGGAAGGTGATGGCCAGCAAGAGCTTTCATTGCTAGCCCCTTTGGTGTGAGAGCAGTGGCTGGACGTTTCGAATTTCGGAGCTGGGCTGTGGCTGTGCCGAGAAGGAACGTCCCCACTGTGCTGTGGCTAGGAAGCTCAGAGCGCCAGTGCTTGTGGGGCTGTGGAAGGGCTGCCTAGGGCAGGTGATGGCCAGCAAGAGCTTTCAGTGCTAGCCCCTTTGGTGTGGGAGCAGTGGCTGGACGTTTTGAATTTGGGAGCTGGGCTGTGGCTGTGCCGAGAAGGAACGTCCCCACTGTGCTGTGGCTAGGAAGCTCAGAGCGCCAGTGCTTGTGGGGCTGTGGAAGGGCAGCCTAGGGCAGGTGATGGCCAGCAAGAGCTTTCAGTGCTAGCCCCTTTGGTGTGGGAGCAGTGGCTGGAGGTTTTGAATTTCGGAGCTGGGCTGTGGCTGTGCCGAGAAGGAACGTCCCCACTGTGCTGTGGCTAGGAAGCTCAGAGCGCCAGTGCTTGTGGGGCTGTGGAAGGGCAGCCTAGGGCAGGTGATGGCCAGCAAGAGCTTTCAGTGCTAGCCCCTTTGGTGTGGGAGCAGTGGCTGGACGTTTTGAATTTCGGAGCTGGGCTGTGGCTGTGCCGAGAAGGAACGTCCCCACTGTGCTGTGGCTAGGAAGCTCAGAGCGCCAGTGCTTGTGGGGCTGTGGAAGGGCTGCCTAGGGAAGGTGATGGCCAGCAAGAGCTTTCAGTGCTAGCCCCTTTGGTGTGGGAGCAGTGGCTGGACGTTTTGAATTTCGGAGCTGGGCTGTGGCTGTGCCGAGAAGGAACGTCCCCACTGTGCTGTGGCTAGGAAGCTCAGAGCGCCAGTGCTTGTGGGGCTGTGGAAGGGCTGCCTAGGGCAGGTGATGGCCAGCAAGAGCTTTCAGTGCTAGCCCCTTTGGTGTGGGAGCAGTGGCTGGAGGTTTTGAATTTCGGAGCTGGGCTGTGGCTGTGCCGAGAAGGAACGTCCCCACTGTGCTGTGGCTAGGAAGCTCAGAGCGCCAGTGCTTGTGGGGCTGTGGAAGGGCTGCCTAGGGCAGGTGATGGCCAGCAAGAGCTTTCATTGCTAGCCCCTTTGGTGTGGGAGCAGTGGCTGGACGTTTTGAATTTCGGAGCTGGGCTGTGGCTGTGCCGAGAAGGAACGTCCCCACTGTGCTGTGGCTAGGAAGCTCAGAGCGCCAGTGCTTGTGGGGCTGTGGAAGGGCTGCCTAGGGCAGGTGATGGCCAGCAAGAGCTTTCAGTGCTAGCCCCTTTGGTGTGGGAGCAGTGGCTGGACGTTTCGAATTTGGGAGCTGGGCTGTGGCTGTGCCGAGAAGGAACGTCCCCACTGTGCTGTGGCTAGGAAGCTCAGAGCGCCAGTGCTTGTGGGGCTGTGGAAGGGCTGCCTAGGGAAGGTGATGGCCAGCAAGAGCTTTCAGTGCTAGCCCCTTTGGTGTGGGAGCAGTGGCTGGACGTTTCGAATTTCGGAGCTGGGCTGTGGCTGTGCCGAGAAGGAACGTCCCCACTGTGCTGTGGCTAGGAAGCTCAGAGCGCCAGTGCTTGTGGGGCTGTGGAAGGGCTGCCTAGGGCAGGTGATGGCCAGCAAGAGCTTTCAGTGCTAGCCCCTTTGGTGTGGGAGCAGTGGCTGGAGGTTTTGAATTTCGGAGCTGGGCTGTGGCTGTGCCGAGAAGGAACGTCCCCACTGTGCTGTGGCTAGGAAGCTCAGAGCGCCAGTGCTTGTGGGGCTGTGGAAGGGCTGCCTAGGGCAGGTGATGGCCAGCAAGAGCTTTCAGTGCTAGCCCCTTTGGTGTGGGAGCAGTGGCTGGACGTTTTGAATTTCGGAGCTGGGCTGTGGCTGTGCCGAGAAGGAACGTCCCCACTGTGCTGTGGCTAGGAAGCTCAGAGCGCCAGTGCTTGTGGGGCTGTGGAAGGGCTGCCTAGGGCAGGTGATGGCCAGCAAGAGCTTTCAGTGCTAGCCCCTTTGGTGTGGGAGCAGTGGCTGGACGTTTCGAATTTCGGAGCTGGGCTGTGGCTGTGCCGAGAAGGAACGTCCCCACTGTGCTGTGGCTAGGAAGCTCAGAGCGCCAGTGCTTGTGGGGCTGTGGAAGGGCTGCCTAGGGAAGGTGATGGCCAGCAAGAGCTTTCATTGCTAGCCCCTTTGGTGTGAGAGCAGTGGCTGGACGTTTCGAATTTCGGAGCTGGGCTGTGGCTGTGCCGAGAAGGAACGTCCCCACTGTGCTGTGGCTAGGAAGCTCAGAGCGCCAGTGCTTGTGGGGCTGTGGAAGGGCTGCCTAGGGCAGGTGATGGCCAGCAAGAGCTTTCAGTGCTAGCCCCTTTGGTGTGGGAGCAGTGGCTGGACGTTTTGAATTTCGGAGCTGGGCTGTGGCTGTGCCGAGAAGGAACGTCCCCACTGTGCTGTGGCTAGGAAGCTCAGAGCGCCAGTGCTTGTGGGGCTGTGGAAGGGCAGCCTAGGGCAGGTGATGGCCAGCAAGAGCTTTCAGTGCTAGCCCCTTTGGTGTGGGAGCAGTGGCTGGAGGTTTTGAATTTCGGAGCTGGGCTGTGGCTGTGCCGAGAAGGAACGTCCCCACTGTGCTGTGGCTAGGAAGCTCAGAGCGCCAGTGCTTGTGGGGCTGTGGAAGGGCAGCCTAGGGCAGGTGATGGCCAGCAAGAGCTTTCAGTGCTAGCCCCTTTGGTGTGGGAGCAGTGGCTGGACGTTTCGAATTTCGGAGCTGGGCTGTGGCTGTGCCGAGAAGGAACGTCCCCACTGTGCTGTGGCTAGGAAGCTCAGAGCGCCAGTGCTTGTGGGGCTGTGGAAGGGCTGCCTAGGGAAGGTGATGGCCAGCAAGAGCTTTCATTGCTAGCCCCTTTGGTGTGAGAGCAGTGGCTGGACGTTTCGAATTTCGGAGCTGGGCTGTGGCTGTGCCGAGAAGGAACGTCCCCACTGTGCTGTGGCTAGGAAGCTCAGAGCGCCAGTGCTTGTGGGGCTGTGGAAGGGCTGCCTAGGGCAGGTGATGGCCAGCAAGAGCTTTCAGTGCTAGCCCCTTTGGTGTGGGAGCAGTGGCTGGACGTTTTGAATTTGGGAGCTGGGCTGTGGCTGTGCCGAGAAGGAACGTCCCCACTGTGCTGTGGCTAGGAAGCTCAGAGCGCCAGTGCTTGTGGGGCTGTGGAAGGGCTGCCTAGGGAAGGTGATGGCCAGCAAGAGCTTTCAGTGCTAGCCCCTTTGGTGTGGGAGCAGTGGCTGGACGTTTTGAATTTCGGAGCTGGGCTGTGGCTGTGCCGAGAAGGAACGTCCCGACTGTGCTGTGGCTAGGAAGCTCAGAGCGCCAGTGCTTGTGGGGCTGTGGAAGGGCTGCCTAGGGCAGGTGATGGCCAGCAAGAGCTTTCAGTGCTAGCCCCTTTGGTGTGGGAGCAGTGGCTGGACGTTTTGAATTTCGGAGCTGGGCTGTGGCTGTGCCGAGAAGGAACGTCCCCACTGTGCTGTGGCTAGGAAGCTCAGAGCGCCAGTGCTTGTGGGGCTGTGGAAGGGCTGCCTAGGGAAGGTGATGGCCAGCAAGAGCTTTCAGTGCTAGCCCCTTTGGTGTGGGAGCAGTGGCTGGACGTTTTGAATTTCGGAGCTGGGCTGTGGCTGTGCCGAGAAGGAACGTCCCCACTGTGCTGTGGCTAGGAAGCTCAGAGCGCCAGTGCTTGTGGGGCTGTGGAAGGGCTGCCTAGGGAAGGTGATGGCCAGCAAGAGCTTTCAGTGCTAGCCCCTTTGGTGTGGGAGCAGTGGCTGGAGGTTTTGAATTTCGGAGCTGGGCTGTGGCTGTGCCGAGAAGGAACGTCCCCACTGTGCTGTGGCTAGGAAGCTCAGAGCGCCAGTGCTTGTGGGGCTGTGGAAGGGCTGCCTAGGGCAGGTGATGGCCAGCAAGAGCTTTCAGTGCTAGCCCCTTTGGTGTGGGAGCAGTGGCTGGACGTTTTGAATTTCGGAGCTGGGCTGTGGCTGTGCCGAGAAGGAACGTCCCCACTGTGCTGTGGCTAGGAAGCTCAGAGCGCCAGTGCTTGTGGGGCTGTGGAAGGGCTGCCTAGGGCAGGTGATGGCCAGCAAGAGCTTTCAGTGCTAGCCCCTTTGGTGTGGGAGCAGTGGCTGGACGTTTTGAATTTCGGAGCTGGGCTGTGGCTGTGCCGAGAAGGAACGTCCCCACTGTGCTGTGGCTAGGAAGCTCAGAGCGCCAGTGCTTGTGGGGCTGTGGAAGGGCTGCCTAGGGAAGGTGATGGCCAGCAAGAGCTTTCAGTGCTAGCCCCTTTGGTGTGGGAGCAGTGGCTGGACGTTTCGAATTTCGGAGCTGGGCTGTGGCTGTGCCGAGAAGGAACGTCCCCACTGTGCTGTGGCTAGGAAGCTCAGAGCGCCAGTGCTTGTGGGGCTGTGGAAGGGCTGCCTAGGGAAGGTGAAGGCCAGCAAGAGCTTTCAGTGCTAGCCCCTTTGGTGTGGGAGCAGTGGCTGGACGTTTTGAATTTCGGAGCTGGGCTGTGGCTGTGCTGAGAAGGAACGTCCCCACTGTGCTGTGGCTAGGAAGCTCAGAGCGCCAGTGCTTGTGGGGCTGTGGAAGGGCTGCCTAGGGCAGGTGATGGCCAGCAAGAGCTTTCAGTGCTAGCCCCTTTGGTGTGGGAGCAGTGGCTGGACGTTTCGAATTTCGGAGCTGGGCTGTGGCTGTGCCGAGAAGGAACGTCCCCACTGTGCTGTGGCTAGGAAGCTCAGAGCGCCAGTGCTTGTGGGGCTGTGGAAGGGCTGCCTAGGGCAGGTGATGGCCAGCAAGAGCTTTCAGTGCTAGCCCCTTTGGTGTGGGAGCAGTGGCTGGACGTTTCGAATTTCGGAGCTGGGCTGTGGCTGTGCCGAGAAGGAACGTCCCCACTGTGCTGTGGCTAGGAAGCTCAGAGCGCCAGTGCTTATGGGGCTGTGGAAGGGCTGCCTAGGGCAGGTGATGGCCAGCAAGAGCTTTCAGTGCTAGCCCCTTTGGTGTGGGAGCAGTGGCTGGACGTTTCGAATTTCGGAGCTGGGCTGTGGCTGTGCCGAGAAGGAACGTCCCCACTGTGCTGTGGCTAGGAAGCTCAGAGCGCCAGTGCTTGTGGGGCTGTGGAAGGGCTGCCTAGGGAAGGTGATGGCCAGCAAGAGCTTTCATTGCTAGCCCCTTTGGTGTGAGAGCAGTGGCTGGACGTTTCGAATTTCGGAGCTGGGCTGTGGCTGTGCCGAGAAGGAACGTCCCCACTGTGCTGTGGCTAGGAAGCTCAGAGCGCCAGTGCTTGTGGGGCTGTGGAAGGGCTGCCTAGGGCAGGTGATGGCCAGCAAGAGCTTTCAGTGCTAGCCCCTTTGGTGTGGGAGCAGTGGCTGGACGTTTTGAATTTGGGAGCTGGGCTGTGGCTGTGCCGAGAAGGAACGTCCCCACTGTGCTGTGGCTAGGAAGCTCAGAGCGCCAGTGCTTGTGGGGCTGTGGAAGGGCAGCCTAGGGCAGGTGATGGCCAGCAAGAGCTTTCAGTGCTAGCCCCTTTGGTGTGGGAGCAGTGGCTGGAGGTTTTGAATTTCGGAGCTGGGCTGTGGCTGTGCCGAGAAGGAACGTCCCCACTGTGCTGTGGCTAGGAAGCTCAGAGCGCCAGTGCTTGTGGGGCTGTGGAAGGGCAGCCTAGGGCAGGTGATGGCCAGCAAGAGCTTTCAGTGCTAGCCCCTTTGGTGTGGGAGCAGTGGCTGGACGTTTTGAATTTCGGAGCTGGGCTGTGGCTGTGCCGAGAAGGAACGTCCCCACTGTGCTGTGGCTAGGAAGCTCAGAGCGCCAGTGCTTGTGGGGCTGTGGAAGGGCTGCCTAGGGAAGGTGATGGCCAGCAAGAGCTTTCAGTGCTAGCCCCTTTGGTGTGGGAGCAGTGGCTGGACGTTTTGAATTTCGGAGCTGGGCTGTGGCTGTGCCGAGAAGGAACGTCCCCACTGTGCTGTGGCTAGGAAGCTCAGAGCGCCAGTGCTTGTGGGGCTGTGGAAGGGCTGCCTAGGGCAGGTGATGGCCAGCAAGAGCTTTCAGTGCTAGCCCCTTTGGTGTGGGAGCAGTGGCTGGAGGTTTTGAATTTCGGAGCTGGGCTGTGGCTGTGCCGAGAAGGAACGTCCCCACTGTGCTGTGGCTAGGAAGCTCAGAGCGCCAGTGCTTGTGGGGCTGTGGAAGGGCTGCCTAGGGCAGGTGATGGCCAGCAAGAGCTTTCAGTGCTAGCCCCTTTGGTGTGGGAGCAGTGGCTGGAGGTTTTGAATTTCGGAGCTGGGCTGTGGCTGTGCCGAGAAGGAACGTCCCCACTGTGCTGTGGCTAGGAAGCTCAGAGCGCCAGTGCTTGTGGGGCTGTGGAAGGGCTGCCTAGGGCAGGTGATGGCCAGCAAGAGCTTTCAGTGCTAGCCCCTTTGGTGTGGGAGCAGTGGCTGGACGTTTCGAATTTCGGAGCTGGGCTGTGGCTGTGCCGAGAAGGAACGTCCCCACTGTGCTGTGGCTAGGAAGCTCAGAGCGCCAGTGCTTGTGGGGCTGTGGAAGGGCTGCCTAGGGCAGGTGATGGCCAGCAAGAGCTTTCAGTGCTAGCCCCTTTGGTGTGGGAGCAGTGGCTGGAGGTTTTGAATTTCGGAGCTGGGCTGTGGCTGTGCCGAGAAGGAACGTCCCCACTGTGCTGTGGCTAGGAAGCTCAGAGCGCCAGTGCTTGTGGGGCTGTGGAAGGGCTGCCTAGGGCAGGTGATGGCCAGCAAGAGCTTTCAGTGCTAGCCCCTTTGGTGTGGGAGCAGTGGCTGGACGTTTTGAATTTCGGAGCTGGGCTGTGGCTGTGCCGAGAAGGAACGTCCCCACTGTGCTGTGGCTAGGAAGCTCAGAGCGCCAGTGCTTGTGGGGCTGTGGAAGGGCTGCCTAGGGCAGGTGATGGCCAGCAAGAGCTTTCAGTGCTAGCCCCTTTGGTGTGGGAGCAGTGGCTGGACGTTTCGAATTTCGGAGCTGGGCTGTGGCTGTGCCGAGAAGGAACGTCCCCACTGTGCTGTGGCTAGGAAGCTCAGAGCGCCAGTGCTTGTGGGGCTGTGGAAGGGCTGCCTAGGGCAGGTGATGGCCAGCAAGAGCTTTCAGTGCTAGCCCCTTTGGTGTGGGAGCAGTGGCTGGACGTTTCGAATTTCGGAGCTGGGCTGTGGCTGTGCCGAGAAGGAACGTCCCCACTGTGCTGTGGCTAGGAAGCTCAGAGCGCCAGTGCTTGTGGGGCTGTGGAAGGGCTGCCTAGGGCAGGTGATGGCCAGCAAGAGCTTTCAGTGCTAGCCCCTTTGGTGTGGGAGCAGTGGCTGGACGTTTTGAATTTCGGAGCTGGGCTGTGGCTGTGCCGAGAAGGAACGTCCCCACTGTGCTGTGGCTAGGAAGCTCAGAGCGCCAGTGCTTGTGGGGCTGTGGAAGGGCTGCCTAGGGCAGGTGATGGCCAGCAAGAGCTTTCAGTGCTAGCCCCTTTGGTGTGGGAGCAGTGGCTGGACGTTTTGAATTTCGGAGCTGGGCTGTGGCTGTGCCGAGAAGGAACGTCCCCACTGTGCTGTGGCTAGGAAGCTCAGAGCGCCAGTGCTTGTGGGGCTGTGGAAGGGCTGCCTAGGGCAGGTGATGGCCAGCAAGAGCTTTCAGTGCTAGCCCCTTTGGTGTGGGAGCAGTGGCTGGAGGTTTTGAATTTCGGAGCTGGGCTGTGGCTGTGCCGAGAAGGAACGTCCCCACTGTGCTGTGGCTAGGAAGCTCAGAGCGCCAGTGCTTGTGGGGCGGTGGAAGGGCTGCCTAGGGCAGGTGATGGCCAGCAAGAGCTTTCAGTGCTAGCCCCTTTGGTGTGGGAGCAGTGGCTGGACGTTTTGAATTTCGGAGCTGGGCTGTGGCTGTGCCGAGAAGGAACGTCCCCACTGTGCTGTGGCTAGGAAGCTCAGAGCGCCAGTGCTTGTGGGGCTGTGGAAGGGCTGCCTAGGGCAGGTGATGGCCAGCAAGAGCTTTCAGTGCTAGCCCCTTTGGTGTGGGAGCAGTGGCTGGACGTTTCGAATTTCGGAGCTGGGCTGTGGCTGTGCTGAGAAGGAACGTCCCCACTGTGCTGTGGCTAGGAAGCTCAGAGCGCCAGTGCTTGTGGGGCTGTGGAAGGGCTGCCTAGGGCAGGTGATGGCCAGCAAGAGCTTTCAGTGCTAGCCCCTTTGGTGTGGGAGCAGTGGCTGGACGTTTCGAATTTCGGAGCTGGGCTGTGGCTGTGCCGAGAAGGAACGTCCCCACTGTGCTGTGGCTAGGAAGCTCAGAGCGCCAGTGCTTGTGGGGCTGTGGAAGGGCTGCCTAGGGCAGGTGATGGCCAGCAAGAGCTTTCAGTGCTAGCCCCTTTGGTGTGGGAGCAGTGGCTGGACGTTTTGAATTTCGGAGCTGGGCTGTGGCTGTGCCGAGAAGGAACGTCCCCACTGTGCTGTGGCTAGGAAGCTCAGAGCGCCAGTGCTTGTGGGGCTGTGGAAGGGCAGCCTAGGGCAGGTGATGGCCAGCAAGAGCTTTCAGTGCTAGCCCCTTTGGTGTGGGAGCAGTGGCTGGACGTTTTGAATTTCGGAGCTGGGCTGTGGCTGTGCCGAGAAGGAACGTCCCCACTGTGCTGTGGCTAGGAAGCTCAGAGCGCCAGTGCTTGTGGGGCTGTGGAAGGGCTGCCTAGGGAAGGTGATGGCCAGCAAGAGCTTTCAGTGCTAGCCCCTTTGGTGTGGGAGCAGTGGCTGGACGTTTTGAATTTCGGAGCTGGGCTGTGGCTGTGCCGAGAAGGAACGTCCCCACTGTGCTGTGGCTAGGAAGCTCAGAGCGCCAGTGCTTGTGGGGCTGTGGAAGGGCTGCCTAGGGCAGGTGATGGCCAGCAAGAGCTTTCAGTGCTAGCCCCTTTGGTGTGGGAGCAGTGGCTGGACGTTTTGAATTTCGGAGCTGGGCTGTGGCTGTGCCGAGAAGGAACGTCCCCACTGTGCTGTGGCTAGGAAGCTCAGAGCGCCAGTGCTTGTGGGGCTGTGGAAGGGCTGCCTAGGGCAGGTGATGGCCAGCAAGAGCTTTCAGTGCTAGCCCCTTTGGTGTGGGAGCAGTGGCTGGACGTTTTGAATTTCGGAGCTGGGCTGTGGCTGTGCCGAGAAGGAACGTCCCCACTGTGCTGTGGCTAGGAAGCTCAGAGCGCCAGTGCTTGTGGGGCTGTGGAAGGGCTGCCTAGGGCAGGTGATGGCCAGCAAGAGCTTTCAGTGCTAGCCCCTTTGGTGTGGGAGCAGTGGCTGGACGTTTCGAATTTCGGAGCTGGGCTCTGGCTGTGCCGAGAAGGAACGTCCCCACTGTGCTGTGGCTAGGAAGCTCAGAGCGCCAGTGCTTGTGGGGCTGTGGAAGGGCTGCCTAGGGCAGGTGATGGCCAGCAAGAGCTTTCAGTGCTAGCCCCTTTGGTGTGGGAGCAGTGGCTGGACGTTTTGAATTTCGGAGCTGGGCTGTGGCTGTGCCGAGAAGGAACGTCCCCACTGTGCTGTGGCTAGGAAGCTCAGAGCGCCAGTGCTTGTGGGGCTGTGGAAGGGCTGCCTAGGGCAGGTGATGGCCAGCAAGAGCTTTCAGTGCTAGCCCCTTTGGTGTGGGAGCAGTGGCTGGACGTTTTGAATTTCGGAGCTGGGCTGTGGCTGTGCCGAGAAGGAACGTCCCCACTGTGCTGTGGCTAGGAAGCTCAGAGCGCCAGTGCTTGTGGGGCTGTGGAAGGGCTGCCTAGGGCAGGTGATGGCCAGCAAGAGCTTTCAGTGCTAGCCCCTTTGGTGTGGGAGCAGTGGCTGGACGTTTCGAATTTCGGAGCTGGGCTGTGGCTGTGCCGAGAAGGAACGTCCCCACTGTGCTGTGGCTAGGAAGCTCAGAGCGCCAGTGCTTGTGGGGCTGTGGAAGGGCTGCCTAGGGCAGGTGATGGCCAGCAAGAGCTTTCAGTGCTAGCCCCTTTGGTGTGGGAGCAGTGGCTGGACGTTTTGAATTTCGGAGCTGGGCTGTGGCTGTGCCGAGAAGGAACGTCCCCACTGTGCTGTGGCTAGGAAGCTCAGAGCGCCAGTGCTTGTGGGGCTGTGGAAGGGCAGCCTAGGGCAGGTGATGGCCAGCAAGAGCTTTCAGTGCTAGCCCCTTTGGTGTGGGAGCAGTGGCTGGACGTTTTGAATTTCGGAGCTGGGCTGTGGCTGTGCCGAGAAGGAACGTCCCCACTGTGCTGTGGCTAGGAAGCTCAGAGCGCCAGTGCTTGTGGGGCTGTGGAAGGGCTGCCTAGGGCAGGTGATGGCCAGCAAGAGCTTTCAGTGCTAGCCCCTTTGGTGTGGGAGCAGTGGCTGGACGTTTTGAATTTCGGAGCTGGGCTGTGGCTGTGCCGAGAAGGAACGTCCCCACTGTGCTGTGGCTAGGAAGCTCAGAGCGCCAGTGCTTGTGGGGCTGTGGAAGGGCTGCCTAGGGCAGGTGATGGCCAGCAAGAGCTTTCAGTGCTAGCCCCTTTGGTGTGGGAGCAGTGGCTGGACGTTTTGAATTTCGGAGCTGGGCTGTGGCTGTGCCGAGAAGGAACGTCCCCACTGTGCTGTGGCTAGGAAGCTCAGAGCGCCAGTGCTTGTGGGGCTGTGGAAGGGCTGCCTAGGGCAGGTGATGGCCAGCAAGAGCTTTCAGTGCTAGCCCCTTTGGTGTGGGAGCAGTGGCTGGACGTTTTGAATTTCGGAGCTGGGCTGTGGCTGTGCCGAGAAGGAACGTCCCCACTGTGCTGTGGCTAGGAAGCTCAGAGCGCCAGTGCTTGTGGGGCTGTGGAAGGGCTGCCTAGGGCAGGTGATGGCCAGCAAGAGCTTTCAGTGCTAGCCCCTTTGGTGTGGGAGCAGTGGCTGGACGTTTTCGAATTTCGGAGCTGGGCTGTGGCTGTGCCGAGAAGGAACGTCCCCACTGTGCTGTGGCTAGGAAGCTCAGAGCGCCAGTGCTTGTGGGGCTGTGGAAGGGCTGCCTAGGGAAGGTGATGGCCAGCAAGAGCTTTCAGTGCTAGCCCCTTTGGTGTGGGAGCAGTGGCTGGACGTTTCGAATTTCGGAGCTGGGCTGTGGCTGTGCCGAGAAGGAACGTCCCCACTGTGCTGTGGCTAGGAAGCTCAGAGCGCCAGTGCTTGTGGGGCTGTGGAAGGGCTGCCTAGGGCAGGTGATGGCCAGCAAGAGCTTTCAGTGCTAGCCCCTTTGGTGTGGGAGCAGTGGCTGGACGTTTTGAATTTCGGAGCTGGGCTGTGGCTGTGCCGAGAAGGAACGTCCCCACTGTGCTGTGGCTAGGAAGCTCAGAGCGCCAGTGCTTGTGGGGCTGTGGAAGGGCTGCCTAGGGCAGGTGATGGCCAGCAAGAGCTTTCAGTGCTAGCCCCTTTGGTGTGGGAGCAGTGGCTGGACGTTTTGAATTTCGGAGCTGGGCTGTGGCTGTGCCGAGAAGGAACGTCCCCACTGTGCTGTGGCTAGGAAGCTCAGAGCGCCAGTGCTTGTGGGGCTGTGGAAGGGCTGCCTAGGGCAGGTGATGGCCAGCAAGAGCTTTCAGTGCTAGCCCCTTTGGTGTGGGAGCAGTGGCTGGACGTTTTGAATTTCGGAGCTGGGCTGTGGCTGTGCCGAGAAGGAACGTCCCCACTGTGCTGTGGCTAGGAAGCTCAGAGCGCCAGTGCTTGTGGGGCTGTGGAAGGGCTGCCTAGGGCAGGTGATGGCCAGCAAGAGCTTTCAGTGCTAGCCCCTTTGGTGTGGGAGCAGTGGCTGGACGTTTTGAATTTCGGAGCTGGGCTGTGGCTGTGCCGAGAAGGAACGTCCCCACTGTGCTGTGGCTAGGAAGCTCAGAGCGCCAGTGCTTGTGGGGCTGTGGAAGGGCTGCCTAGGGCAGGTGATGGCCAGCAAGAGCTTTCAGTGCTAGCCCCTTTGGTGTGGGAGCAGTGGCTGGACGTTTTGAATTTCGGAGCTGGGCTGTGGCTGTGCCGAGAAGGAACGTCCCCACTGTGCTGTGGCTAGGAAGCTCAGAGCGCCAGTGCTTGTGGGGCTGTGGAAGGGCTGCCTAGGGCAGGTGATGGCCAGCAAGAGCTTTCAGTGCTAGCCCCTTTGGTGTGGGAGCAGTGGCTGGACGTTTCGAATTTCGGAGCTGGGCTGTGGCTGTGCCGAGAAGGAACGTCCCCACTGTGCTGTGGCTAGGAAGCTCAGAGCGCCAGTGCTTGTGGGGCTGTGGAAGGGCTGCCTAGGGCAGGTGATGGCCAGCAAGAGCTTTCAGTGCTAGCCCCTTTGGTGTGGGAGCAGTGGCTGGACGTTTTGAATTTCGGAGCTGGGCTGTGGCTGTGCCGAGAAGGAACGTCCCCACTGTGCTGTGGCTAGGAAGCTCAGAGCGCCAGTGCTTGTGGGGCTGTGGAAGGGCTGCCTAGGGAAGGTGATGGCCAGCAAGAGCTTTCAGTGCTAGCCCCTTTGGTGTGGGAGCAGTGGCTGGAGGTTTTGAATTTCGGAGCTGGGCTGTGGCTGTGCCGAGAAGGAACGTCCCCACTGTGCTGTGGCTAGGAAGCTCAGAGCGCCAGTGCTTGTGGGGCTGTGGAAGGGCTGCCTAGGGCAGGTGATGGCCAGCAAGAGCTTTCAGTGCTAGCCCCTTTGGTGTGGGAGCAGTGGCTGGACGTTTTGAATTTCGGAGCTGGGCTGTGGCTGTGCCGAGAAGGAACGTCCCCACTGTGCTGTGGCTAGGAAGCTCAGAGCGCCAGTGCTTGTGGGGCTGTGGAAGGGCTGCCTAGGGCAGGTGATGGCCAGCAAGAGCTTTCAGTGCTAGCCCCTTTGGTGTGGGAGCAGTGGCTGGACGTTTGAATTTCGGAGCTGGGCTGTGGCTGTGCCGAGAAGGAACGTCCCCACTGTGCTGTGGCTAGGAAGCTCAGAGCGCCAGTGCTTGTGGGGCTGTGGAAGGGCTGCCTAGGGCAGGTGATGGCCAGCAAGAGCTTTCAGTGCTAGCCCCTTTGGTGTGGGAGCAGTGGCTGGACGTTTTGAATTTCGGAGCTGGGCTGTGGCTGTGCCGAGAAGGAACGTCCCCACTGTGCTGTGGCTAGGAAGCTCAGAGCGCCAGTGCTTGTGGGGCTGTGGAAGGGCTGCCTAGGGCAGGTGATGGCCAGCAAGAGCTTTCAGTGCTAGCCCCTTTGGTGTGGGAGCAGTGGCTGGACGTTTTGAATTTCGGAGCTGGGCTGTGGCTGTGCCGAGAAGGAACGTCCCCACTGTGCTGTGGCTAGGAAGCTCAGAGCGCCAGTGCTTGTGGGGCTGTGGAAGGGCTGCCTAGGGCAGGTGATGGCCAGCAAGAGCTTTCAGTGCTAGCCCCTTTGGTGTGGGAGCAGTGGCTGGACGTTTTGAATTTCGGAGCTGGGCTGTGGCTGTGCCGAGAAGGAACGTCCCCACTGTGCTGTGGCTAGGAAGCTCAGAGCGCCAGTGCTTGTGGGGCTGTGGAAGGGCTGCCTAGGGCAGGTGATGGCCAGCAAGAGCTTTCAGTGCTAGCCCCTTTGGTGTGGGAGCAGTGGCTGGACGTTTTGAATTTCGGAGCTGGGCTGTGGCTGTGCCGAGAAGGAACGTCCCCACTGTGCTGTGGCTAGGAAGCTCAGAGCGCCAGTGCTTGTGGGGCTGTGGAAGGGCTGCCTAGGGCAGGTGATGGCCAGCAAGAGCTTTCAGTGCTAGCCCCTTTGGTGTGGGAGCAGTGGCTGGAGGTTTTGAATTTCGGAGCTGGGCTGTGGCTGTGCCGAGAAGGAACGTCCCACTGTGCTGTGGCTAGGAAGCTCAGAGCGCCAGTGCTTGTGGGGCTGTGGAAGGGCTGCCTAGGGCAGGTGATGGCCAGCAAGAGCTTTCAGTGCTAGCCCCTTTGGTGTGGGAGCAGTGGCTGGACGTTTTGAATTTCGGAGCTGGGCTGTGGCTGTGCCGAGAAGGAACGTCCCCACTGTGCTGTGGCTAGGAAGCTCAGAGCGCCAGTGCTTGTGGGGCTGTGGAAGGGCTGCCTAGGGCAGGTGATGGCCAGCAAGAGCTTTCAGTGCTAGCCCCTTTGGTGTGGGAGCAGTGGCTGGACGTTTCGAATTTCGGAGCTGGGCTGTGGCTGTGCCGAGAAGGAACGTCCCCACTGTGCTGTGGCTAGGAAGCTCAGAGCGCCAGTGCTTGTGGGGCTGTGGAAGGGCTGCCTAGGGCAGGTGATGGCCAGCAAGAGCTTTCAGTGCTAGCCCCTTTGGTGTGGGAGCAGTGGCTGGACGTTTCGAATTTCGGAGCTGGGCTGTGGCTGTGCCGAGAAGGAACGTCCCCACTGTGCTGTGGCTAGGAAGCTCAGAGCGCCAGTGCTTGTGGGGCTGTGGAAGGGCTGCCTAGGGCAGGTGATGGCCAGCAAGAGCTTTCAGTGCTAGCCCCTTTGGTGTGGGAGCAGTGGCTGGACGTTTTGAATTTCGGAGCTGGGCTGTGGCTGTGCCGAGAAGGAACGTCCCCACTGTGCTGTGGCTAGGAAGCTCAGAGCGCCAGTGCTTGTGGGGCTGTGGAAGGGCTGCCTAGGGCAGGTGATGGCCAGCAAGAGCTTTCAGTGCTAGCCCCTTTGGTGTGGGAGCAGTGGCTGGACGTTTTGAATTTCGGAGCTGGGCTGTGGCTGTGCCGAGAAGGAACGTCCCCACTGTGCTGTGGCTAGGAAGCTCAGAGCGCCAGTGCTTGTGGGGCTGTGGAAGGGCTGCCTAGGGCAGGTGATGGCCAGCAAGAGCTTTCAGTGCTAGCCCCTTTGGTGTGGGAGCAGTGGCTGGACGTTTTGAATTTCGGAGCTGGGCTGTGGCTGTGCCGAGAAGGAACGTCCCCACTGTGCTGTGGCTAGGAAGCTCAGAGCGCCAGTGCTTGTGGGGCTGTGGAAGGGCTGCCTAGGGCAGGTGATGGCCAGCAAGAGCTTTCAGTGCTAGCCCCTTTGGTGTGGGAGCAGTGGCTGGACGTTTCGAATTTCGGAGCTGGGCTGTGGCTGTGCCGAGAAGGAACGTCCCCACTGTGCTGTGGCTAGGAAGCTCAGAGCGCCAGTGCTTGTGGGGCTGTGGAAGGGCTGCCTAGGGCAGGTGATGGCCAGCAAGAGCTTTCAGTGCTAGCCCCTTTGGTGTGGGAGCAGTGGCTGGACGTTTTGAATTTCGGAGCTGGGCTGTGGCTGTGCTGAGAAGGAACGTCCCCACTGTGCTGTGGCTAGGAAGCTCAGAGCGCCAGTGCTTGTGGGGCTGTGGAAGGGCTGCCTAGGGCAGGTGATGGCCAGCAAGAGCTTTCAGTGCTAGCCCCTTTGGTGTGGGAGCAGTGGCTGGACGTTTTGAATTTCGGAGCTGGGCTGTGGCTGTGCCGAGAAGGAACGTCCCCACTGTGCTGTGGCTAGGAAGCTCAGAGCGCCAGTGCTTGTGGGGCTGTGGAAGGGCTGCCTAGGGCAGGTGATGGCCAGCAAGAGCTTTCAGTGCTAGCCCCTTTGGTGTGGGAGCAGTGGCTGGACGTTTCGAATTTCGGAGCTGGGCTGTGGCTGTGCCGAGAAGGAACGTCCCCACTGTGCTGTGGCTAGGAAGCTCAGAGCGCCAGGGCTTGTGGGGCTGTGGAAGGGCTGCCTAGGGCAGGTGATGGCCAGCAAGAGCTTTCAGTGCTAGCCCCTTTGGTGTGGGAGCAGTGGCTGGACGTTTTGAATTTCGGAGCTGGGCTGTGGCTGTGCCGAGAAGGAACGTCCCCACTGGGCTGTGGCTAGGAAGCTCAGAGCGCCAGTGCTTGTGGGGCTGTGGAAGGGCTGCCTAGGGCAGGTGATGGCCAGCAAGAGCTTTCAGTGCTAGCCCCTTTGGTGTGGGAGCAGTGGCTGGAGGTTTTGAATTTGGGAGCTGGGCTGTGGCTGTGCCGAGAAGGAACGTCCCCACTGTGCTGTGGCTAGGAAGCTCAGAGCGCCAGTGCTTGTGGGGCTGTGGAAGGGCTGCCTAGGGCAGGTGATGGCCAGCAAGAGCTTTCAGTGCTAGCCCCTTTGGTGTGGGAGCAGTGGCTGGACGTTTTGAATTTCGGAGCTGGGCTGTGGCTGTGCTGAGAAGGAACGTCCCCACTGTGCTGTGGCTAGGAAGCTCAGAGCGCCAGTGCTTGTGGGGCTGTGGAAGGGCTGCCTAGGGCAGGTGATGGCCAGCAAGAGCTTTCAGTGCTAGCCCCTTTGGTGTGGGAGCAGTGGCTGGAGGTTTTTAATTTCGGAGCTGGGCTGTGGCTGTGCCGAGAAGGAACGTCCCCACTGTGCTGTGGCTAGGAAGCTCAGAGCGCCAGTGCTTGTGGGGCTGTGGAAGGGCTGCCTAGGGCAGGTGATGGCCAGCAAGAGCTTTCAGTGCTAGCCCCTTTGGTGTGGGAGCAGTGGCTGGACGTTTCGAATTTCGGAGCTGGGCTGTGGCTGTGCCGAGAAGGAACGTCCCCACTGTGCTGTGGCTAGGAAGCTCAGAGCGCCAGTGCTTGTGGGGCTGTGGAAGGGCTGCCTAGGGCAGGTGATGGCCAGCAAGAGCTTTCAGTGCTAGCCCCTTTGGTGTGGGAGCAGTGGCTGGACGTTTTGAATTTCGGAGCTGGGCTGTGGCTGTGCCGAGAAGGAACGTCCCCACTGTGCTGTGGCTAGGAAGCTCAGAGCGCCAGTGCTTGTGGGGCTGTGGAAGGGCTGCCTAGGGCAGGTGATGGCCAGCAAGAGCTTTCAGTGCTAGCCCCTTTGGTGTGGGAGCAGTGGCTGGACGTTTTGAATTTCGGAGCTGGGCTGTGGCTGTGCCGAGAAGGAACGTCCCCACTGTGCTGTGGCTAGGAAGCTCAGAGCGCCAGTGCTTGTGGGGGCTGTGGAAGGGCTGCCTAGGCAGGTGATGGCCAGCAAGAGCTTTCAGTGCTAGCCCCTTTGGTGTGGGAGCAGTGGCTGGACGTTTCGAATTTCGGAGCTGGGCTGTGGCTGTGCCGAGAAGGAACGTCCCCACTGTGCTGTGGCTAGGAAGCTCAGAGCGCCAGTGCTTGTGGGGCTGTGGAAGGGCTGCCTAGGGCAGGTGATGGCCAGCAAGAGCTTTCAGTGCTAGCCCCTTTGGTGTGGGAGCAGTGGCTGGACGTTTTGAATTTCGGAGCTGGGCTGTGGCTGTGCCGAGAAGGAACGTCCCACTGTGCTGTGGCTAGGAAGCTCAGAGCGCCAGTGCTTGTGGGCTGTGGAAGGGCTGCCTAGGGCAGGTGATGGCCAGCAAGAGCTTTCAGTGCTAGCCCCTTTGGTGTGGGAGCAGTGGCTGGACGTTTCGAATTTCGGAGCTGGGCTGTGGCTGTGCCGAGAAGGAACGTCCCCACTGTGCTGTGGCTAGGAAGCTCAGAGCGCCAGTGCTTGTGGGGCTGTGGAAGGGCTGCCTAGGGCAGGTGATGGCCAGCAAGAGCTTTCAGTGCTAGCCCCTTTGGTGTGGGAGCAGTGGCTGGACGTTTTGAATTTCGGAGCTGGGCTGTGGCTGTGCCGAGAAGGAACGTCCCCACTGTGCTGTGGCTAGGAAGCTCAGAGCGCCAGTGCTTGTGGGGCTGTGGAAGGGCTGCCTAGGGCAGGTGATGGCCAGCAAGAGCTTTCAGTGCTAGCCCCTTTGGTGTGGGAGCAGTGCTGGACGTTTTGAATTTCGGAGCTGGGCTGTGGCTGTGCCGAGAAGGAACGTCCCCACTGTGCTGTGGCTAGGAAGCTCAGAGCGCCAGTGCTTGTGGGGCTGTGGAAGGGCTGCCTAGGGCAGGTGATGGCCAGCAAGAGCTTTCAGTGCTAGCCCCTTTGGTGTGGGAGCAGTGGCTGGACGTTTTGAATTTCGGAGCTGGGCTGTGGCTGTGCCGAGAAGGAACGTCCCCACTGTGCTGTGGCTAGGAAGCTCAGAGCGCCAGTGCTTGTGGGGCTGTGGAAGGGCTGCCTAGGGCAGGTGATGGCCAGCAAGAGCTTTCAGTGCTAGCCCCTTTGGTGTGGGAGCAGTGGCTGGACGTTTCGAATTTCGGAGCTGGGCTGTGGCTGTGCCGAGAAGGAACGTCCCCACTGTGCTGTGGCTAGGAAGCTCAGAGCGCAGTGCTTGTGGGGCTGTGGAAGGGCTGCCTAGGGCAGGTGATGGCCAGCAAGAGCTTTCAGTGCTAGCCCCTTTGGTGTGGGAGCAGTGGCTGGACGTTTCGAATTTCGGAGCTGGGCTGTGGCTGTGCCGAGAAGGAACGTCCCCACTGTGCTGTGGCTAGGAAGCTCAGAGCGCCAGTGCTTGTGGGGCTGTGGAAGGGCTGCCTAGGGAAGGTGATGGCCAGCAAGAGCTTTCAGTGCTAGCCCCTTTGGTGTGGGAGCAGTGGCTGGACGTTTCGAATTTCGGAGCTGGGCTGTGGCTGTGCCGAGAAGGAACGTCCCCACTGTGCTGTGGCTAGGAAGCTCAGAGCGCCAGTGCTTGTGGGGCTGTGGAAGGGCTGCCTAGGGCAGGTGATGGCCAGCAAGAGCTTTCAGTGCTAGCCCCTTTGGTGTGGGAGCAGTGGCTGGACGTTTGAATTCGGAGCTGGGCTGTGGCTGTGCCGAGAAGGAACGTCCCCACTGTGCTGTGGCTAGGAAGCTCAGAGCGCAGTGCTTGTGGGGCTGTGGAAGGGCTGCCTAGGGAAGGTGATGGCCAGCAAGAGCTTTCAGTGCTAGCCCTTTGGTGTGGGAGCAGTGGCTGGACGTTTTGAATTTCGGAGCTGGGCTGTGGCTGTGCCGAGAAGGAACGTCCCCACTGTGCTGTGGCTAGGAAGCTCAGAGCGCCAGTGCTTGTGGGGCTGTGGAAGGGCTGCCTAGGGCAGGTGATGGCCAGCAAGAGCTTTCAGTGCTAGCCCCTTTGGTGTGGGAGCAGTGGCTGGACGTTTCGAATTTCCGGAGCTGGGCTGTGGCTGTGCCGAGAAGGAACGTCCCCACTGTGCTGTGGCTAGGAAGCTCAGAGCGCCAGTGCTTGTGGGGCTGTGGAAGGGCTGCCTAGGGCAGGTGATGGCCAGCAAGAGCCTTCAGTGCTAGCCCCTTTGGTGTGGAGCAGTGGCTGGACGTTTTGAATTTCGGAGCTGGGCTGTGGCTGTGCCGAGAAGGAACGTCCCCACTGTGCT
>NW_027472408.1:0-29741 GCF_965638725.1 Aptenodytes patagonicus | reverse complement strand
CAAAGGGGCTAGCACTGAAAGCTCTTGCTGGCCATCACCTGCCCTAGGCAGCCCTTCCACAGCCCCACAAGCACTGGCGCTCTGAGCTTCCTAGCCACAGCACAGTGGGGACGTTCCTTCTCGGCACATCCAGAGCCCAGCTCCGAAATTCAAAACGTCCAGCCACTGCTCCCACACCAAAGGGGCTAGCACTGAAAGCTCTTGCTGGCCAGCACCTGCCCTAGCCAGCCCTTCCACAGCCCCACAAGCACTGGCGCTCTGAGCTTCCTAGCCACAGCACAGTGGGGACGTTCCTTCTCGGCACAGCCACAGCCCAGCTCCGAAATTCGAAACGTCCAGCCACTGCTCCCACACCAAAGGGGCTAGCACTGAAAGCTCTTGCTGGCCATCACCTGCCCTAGGCAGCCCTTCCACAGCCCCACAAGCACTGGCGCTCTGAGCTTCCTAGCCACAGCACAGTGGGGACGTTCCTTCTCAGCACAGCCACAGCCCAGCTCCGAAATTCGAAACGTCCAGCCACTGCTCCCACACCAAAGGGGCTAGCACTGAAAGCTCTTGCTGGCCATCACCTGCCCTAGGCAGCCCTTCCACAGCCCCACAAGCACTGGCGCTCTGAGCTTCCTAGCCACAGCACAGTGGGGACGTTCCTTCTCGGCACAGCCACAGCCCAGCTCCGAAATTCAAAACGTCCAGCCACTGCTCCCACACGAAAGGGGCTAGCACTGAAAGCTCTTGCTGGCCATCACCTGCCCTAGGCAGCCCTTCCACAGCCCGACAAGGACTGGCGCTCTGAGCTTCCTAGCCACAGCACAGTGGGGACGTTCCTTCTCGGCACATCCAGAGCCCAGCTCCGAAATTCAAAACGTCCAGCCACTGCTCCCACACCAAAGGGGCTAGCACTGAAAGCTCTTGCTGGCCATCACCTGCCCTAGGCAGCCCTTCCACAGCCCCACAAGCACTGGCGCTCTGAGCTTCCTAGCCACAGCACAGTGGGGACGTTCCTTCTCAGCACAGCCACAGCCCAGCTCCGAAATTCAAAACGTCCAGCCACTGCTCCCACACCAAAGGGGCTAGCACTGAAAGCTCTTGCTGGCCATCACCTGCCCTAGGCAGCCCTTCCACAGCCCCACAAGCACTGGCGCTCTGAGCTTCCTAGCCACAGCACAGTGGGGACGTTCCTTCTCGGCACAGCCACAGCCCAGCTCCGAAATTCAAAACGTCCAGCCACTGCTCCCACACCAAAGGGGCTAGCACTGAAAGCTCTTGCTGGCCATCACCTGCCCTAGCCAGCCCTTCCACAGCCCCACAAGCACTGGCGCTCTGAGCTTCCTAGCCACAGCACAGTGGGGACGTTCCTTCTCGGCACAGCCACAGCCCAGCTCCGAAATTCAAAACGTCCAGCCACTGCTCCCACACCAAAGGGGCTAGCACTGAAAGCTCTTGCTGGCCATCACCTGCCCTAGGCAGCCCTTCCACAGCCCCACAAGCACTGGCGCTCTGAGCTTCCTAGCCACAGCACAGTGGGGACGTTCCTTCTCAGCACAGCCACAGCCCAGCTCCGAAATTCAAAACGTCCAGCCACTGCTCCCACACCAAAGGGGCTAGCACTGAAAGCTCTTGCTGGCCATCACCTGCCCTAGGCAGCCCTTCCACAGCCCCACAAGCACTGGCGCTCTGAGCTTCCTAGCCACAGCACAGTGGGGACGTTCCTTCTCGGCACAGCCACAGCCCAGCTCCGAAATTCAAAACGTCCAGCCACTGCTCCCACACCAAAGGGGCTAGCACTGAAAGCTCTTGCTGGCCATCACCTGCCCTAGGCAGCCCTTCCACAGCCCCACAAGCACTGGCGCTCTGAGCTTCCTAGCCACAGCACAGTGGGGACGTTCCTTCTCGGCACAGCCACAGCCCAGCTCCGAAATTCAAAACGTCCAGCCACTGCTCCCACACCAAAGGGGCTAGCACTGAAAGCTCTTGCTGGCCATCACCTGCCCTAGGCAGCCCTTCCACAGCCCCACAAGCACTGGCGCTCTGAGCTTCCTAGCCACAGCACAGTGGGGACGTTCCTTCTCGGCACAGCCACAGCCCAGCTCCGAAATTCAAAACGTCCAGCCACTGCTCCCACACCAAAGGGGCTAGCACTGAAAGCTCTTGCTGGCCATCACCTGCCCTAGGCAGCCCTTCCACAGCCCCACAAGCACTGGCGCTCTGAGCTTCCTAGCCACAGCACAGTGGGGACGTTCCTTCTCGGCACAGCCACAGCCCAGCTCCGAAATTCAAAACGTCCAGCCACTGCTCCCACACCAAAGGGCTAGCACTGAAAGCTCTTGCTGGCCAGCACCTGCCCTAGCCAGCCCTTCCACAGCCCCACAAGCACTGGCGCTCTGAGCTTCCTAGCCACAGCACAGTGGGGACGTTCCTTCTCGGCACAGCCACAGCCCAGCTCCGAAATTCAAAACGTCCAGCCACTGCTCCCACACCAAAGGGGCTAGCACTGAAAGCTCTTGCTGGCCATCACCTGCCCTAGGCAGCCCTTCCACAGCCCCACAAGCACTGGCGCTCTGAGCTTCCTAGCCACAGCACAGTGGGGACGTTCCTTCTCGGCACAGCCACAGCCCAGCTCCGAAATTCAAAACGTCCAGCCACTGCTCCCACACCAAAGGGGCTAGCACTGAAAGCTCTTGCTGGCCATCACCTGCCCTAGGCAGCCCTTCCACAGCCCCACAAGCACTGGCGCTCTCAGCTTCCTAGCCACAGCACAGTGGGGACGTTCCTTCTCAGCACAGCCACAGCCCAGCTCCGAAATTCAAAACGTCCAGCCACTGCTCCCACACCAAAGGGGCTAGCACTGAAAGCTCTTGCTGGCCATCACCTTCCCTAGGCAGCCCTTCCACAGCCCCACAAGCACTGGCGCTCTGAGCTTCCTAGCCACAGCACAGTGGGGATGTTCCTTCTCGGCACAGCCACAGCCCAGCTCCGAAATTCAAAACGTCCAGCCACTGCTCCCACACCAAAGGGGCTAGCACTGAAAGCTCTTGCTGGCCATCACCTGCCCTAGGCAGCCCTTCCACAGCCCGACAAGGACTGGCGCTCTGAGCTTCCTAGCCACAGCACAGTGGGGACGTTCCTTCTCGGCACAGCCACAGCCCAGCTCCGAAATTCAAAACGTCCAGCCACTGCTCCCACACCAAAGGGGCTAGCACTGAAAGCTCTTGCTGGCCATCACCTGCCCTAGGCAGCCCTTCCACAGCCCCACAAGCACTGGCGCTCTGAGCTTCCTAGCCACAGCACAGTGGGGACGTTCCTTCTCGGCACAGCCACAGCCCAGCTCCGAAATTCAAAACGTCCAGCCACTGCTCCCACACCAAAGGGGCTAGCACTGAAAGCTCTTGCTGGCCATCACCTGCCCTAGGCAGCCCTTCCACAGCCCCACAAGCACTGGCGCTCTGAGCTTCCTAGCCACAGCACAGTGGGGACGTTCCTTCTCGGCACAGCCACAGCCCAGCTCCGAAATTCAAAACGTCCAGCCACTGCTCCCACACCAAAGGGGCTAGCACTGAAAGCTCTTGCTGGCCATCACCTGCCCTAGGCAGCCCTTCCACAGCCCCACAAGCACTGGCGCTCTGAGCTTCCTAGCCACAGCACAGTGGGGACGTTCCTTCTCGGCACAGCCACAGCCCAGCTCCGAAATTCAAAACGTCCAGCCACTGCTCCCACACCAAAGGGGCTAGCACTGAAAGCTCTTGCTGGCCATCACCTGCCCTAGGCCAGCCCTTCCACAGCCCGACAAGGACTGGCGCTCTGAGCTTCCTAGCCACAGCACAGTGGGGACGTTCCTTCTCGGCACATCCAGAGCCCCCAGCTCCGAAATTCAAAACGTCCAGCCACTGCTCCCACACCAAAGGGGCTAGCACTGAAAGCTCTTGCTGGCCATCACCTGCCCTAGCCAGCCCTTCCACAGCCCCACAAGCACTGGCGCTCTGAGCTTCCTAGCCACAGCACAGTGGGGACGTTCCTTCTCGGCACAGCCACAGCCCAGCTCCGAAATTCAAAACGTCCAGCCACTGCTCCCACACCAAAGGGGCTAGCACTGAAAGCTCTTGCTGGCCATCACCTGCCCTAGGCAGCCCTTCCACAGCCCCACAAGCACTGGCGCTCTGAGCTTCCTAGCCACAGCACAGTGGGGACGTTCCTTCTCAGCACAGCCACAGCCCAGCTCCGAAATTCAAAACGTCCAGCCACTGCTCCCACACCAAAGGGGCTAGCACTGAAAGCTCTTGCTGGCCATCACCTGCCCTAGGCAGCCCTTCCACAGCCCCACAAGCACTGGCGCTCTCAGCTTCCTAGCCACAGCACAGTGGGGACGTTCCTTCTCGGCACAGCCACAGCCCAGCTCCGAAATTCAAAACGTCCAGCCACTGCTCCCACACCAAAGGGGCTAGCACTGAAAGCTCTTGCTGGCCATCACCTTCCCTAGGCAGCCCTTCCACAGCCCCACAAGCACTGGCGCTCTGAGCTTCCTAGCCACAGCACAGTGGGGACGTTCCTTCTCGGCACAGCCACAGCCCAGCTCCGAAATTCAAAACGTCCAGCCACTGCTCCCACACCAAAGGGGCTAGCACTGAAAGCTCTTGCTGGCCATCACCTGCCCTAGGCAGCCCTTCCACAGCCCCACAAGCACTGGCGCTCTGAGCTTCCTAGCCACAGCACAGTGGGGACGTTCCTTCTCGGCACAGCCACAGCCCAGCTCCCAAATCGGAAACGTCCAGCCACTGCTCCCACACCAAAGGGGCTAGCACTGAAAGCTCTTGCTGGCCAGCACCTGCCCTAGGCCAGCCCTTCCACAGCCCCACAAGCACTGGCGCTCTGAGCTTCCTAGCCACAGCACAGTGGGGACGTTCCTTCTCGGCACAGCCACAGCCCAGCTCCGAAATTCAAAACGTCCAGCCACTGCTCCCACACCAAAGGGGCTAGCACTGAAAGCTCTTGCTGGCCATCACCTGCCCTAGGCAGCCCTTCCACAGCCCCACAAGCACTGGCGCTCTGAGCTTCCTAGCCACAGCACAGTGGGGACGTTCCTTCTCGGCACAGCCACAGCCCAGCTCCGAAATTCAAAACGTCCAGCCACTGCTCCCACACCAAAGGGGCTAGCACTGAAAGCTCTTGCTGGCCATCACCTTCCCTAGGCAGCCCTTCCACAGCCCCACAAGCACTGGCGCTCTGAGCTTCCTAGCCACAGCACAGTGGGGACGTTCCTTCTCGGCACAGCCACAGCCCAGCTCCGAAATTCAAAACGTCCAGCCACTGCTCCCACACCAAAGGGGCTAGCACTGAAAGCTCTTGCTGGCCATCACCTGCCCTAGGCAGCCCTTCCACAGCCCCACAAGCACTGGCGCTCTGAGCTTCCTAGCCACAGCACAGTGGGGACGTTCCTTCTCGGCACAGCCACAGCCCAGCTCCGAAATTCAAAACGTCCAGCCACTGCTCCCACACCAAAGGGGCTAGCACTGAAAGCTCTTGCTGGCCAGCACCTGCCCTAGCCAGCCCTTCCACAGCCCCACAAGCACTGGCGCTCTGAGCTTCCTAGCCACAGCACAGTGGGGACGTTCCTTCTCGGCACAGCCACAGCCCAGCTCCGAAATTCAAAACGTCCAGCCACTGCTCCCACACCAAAGGGGCTAGCACTGAAAGCTCTTGCTGGCCATCACCTGCTCTAGGCAGCCCTTCCACAGCCCCACAAGCACTGGCGCTCTCAGCTTCCTAGCCACAGCACAGTGGGGACGTTCCTTCTCGGCACAGCCACAGCCCAGCTCCGAAATTCAAAACGTCCAGCCACTGCTCCCACACCAAAGGGGCTAGCACTGAAAGCTCTTGCTGGCCAGCACCTGCCCTAGGCAGCCCTTCCACAGCCCCACAAGCACTGGCGCTCTGAGCTTCCTAGCCACAGCACAGTGGGGACGTTCCTTCTCGGAACAGCCACAGCCCAGCTCCGAAATTCAAAACGTCCAGCCACTGCTCCCACACCAAAGGGGCTAGCACTGAAAGCGCTTGCTGGCCATCACCTGCCCTAGGCAGCCCTTCCACAGCCCCACAAGCACTGGCGCTCTCAGCTTCCTAGCCACAGCACAGTGGGGACGTTCCTTCTCGGCACAGCCACAGCCCAGCTCCGAAATTCAAAACGTCCAGCCACTGCTCCCACACCAAAGGGGCTAGCACTGAAAGCTCTTGCTGGCCATCACCTGCCCTAGGCAGCCCTTCCACAGCCCCACAAGCACTGGCGCTCTCAGCTTCCTAGCCACAGCACAGTGGGGACGTTCCTTCTCGGCACAGCCACAGCCCAGCTCCGAAATTCAAAACGTCCAGCCACTGCTCCCACACCAAAGGGGCTAGCACTGAAAGCTCTTGCTGGCCAGCACCTGCCCTAGGCAGCCCTTCCACAGCCCCACAAGCACTGGCGCTCTCAGCTTCCTAGCCACAGCACAGTGGGGACGTTCCTTCTCGGCACAGCCACAGCCCAGCTCCGAAATTCAAAACGTCCAGCCACTGCTCCCACACCAAAGGGGCTAGCACTGAAAGCTCTTGCTGGCCATCACCTGCCCTAGGCAGCCCTTCCACAGCCCCACAAGCACTGGCGCTCTGAGCTTCCTAGCCACAGCACAGTGGGGACGTTCCTTCTCAGCACAGCCACAGCCCAGCTCCGAAATTCGAAACGTCCAGCCACTGCTCCCACACCAAAGGGGCTAGCACTGAAAGCTCTTGCTGGCCAGCACCTGCCCTAGGCAGCCCTTCCACAGCCCCACAAGCACTGGCGCTCTGAGCTTCCTAGCCACAGCACAGTGGGGACGTTCCTTCTCGGCACAGCCACAGCCCAGCTCCGAAATTCAAAACGTCCAGCCACTGCTCCCACACCAAAGGGGCTAGCACTGAAAGCTCTTGCTGGCCATCACCTGCCCTAGGCAGCCCTTCCACAGCCCCACAAGCACTGGCGCTCTGAGCTTCCTAGCCACAGCACAGTGGGGACGTTCCTTCTCGGCACAGCCACAGCCCAGCTCCGAAATTCAAAACGTCCAGCCACTGCTCCCACACCAAAGGGGCTAGCACTGAAAGCTCTTGCTGGCCATCACCTGCCCTAGCCAGCCCTTCCACAGCCCCACAAGCACTGGCGCTCTGAGCTTCCTAGCCACAGCACAGTGGGGACGTTCCTTCTCGGCACAGCCACAGCCCAGCTCCGAAATTCAAAACGTCCAGCCACTGCTCCCACACCAAAGGGGCTAGCACTGAAAGCTCTTGCTGGCCATCACCTGCCCTAGGCAGCCCTTCCACAGCCCCACAAGCACTGGCGCTCTGAGCTTCCTAGCCACAGCACAGTGGGGACGTTCCTTCTCGGCACAGCCACAGCCCAGCTCCGAAATTCAAAACGTCCAGCCACTGCTCCCACACCAAAGGGGCTAGCACTGAAAGCTCTTGCTGGCCATCACCTGCCCTAGGCAGCCCTTCCACAGCCCCACAAGCACTGGCGCTCTGAGCTTCCTAGCCACAGCACAGTGGGGATGTTCCTTCTCAGCACAGCCACAGCCCAGCTCCGAAATTCAAAACGTCCAGCCACTGCTCCCACACCAAAGGGGCTAGCACTGAAAGCTCTTGCTGGCCATCACCTGCCCTAGGCAGCCCTTCCACAGCCCCACAAGCACTGGCGCTCTCAGCTTCCTAGCCACAGCACAGTGGGGACGTTCCTTCTCGGCACAGCCACAGCCCAGCTCCGAAATTCAAAACGTCCAGCCACTGCTCCCACACCAAAGGGGCTAGCACTGAAAGCTCTTGCTGGCCATCACCTTCCCTAGGCAGCCCTTCCACAGCCCCACAAGCACTGGCGCTCTGAGCTTCCTAGCCACAGCACAGTGGGGACGTTCCTTCTCGGCACAGCCACAGCCCAGCTCCGAAATTCAAAACGTCCAGCCACTGCTCCCACACCAAAGGGGCTAGCACTGAAAGCTCTTGCTGGCCATCACCTGCCCTAGGCAGCCCTTCCACAGCCCCACAAGCACTGGCGCTCTGAGCTTCCTAGCCACAGCACAGTGGGGACGTTCCTTCTCGGCACAGCCACAGCCCAGCTCCCAAATCGGAAACGTCCAGCCACTGCTCCCACACCAAAGGGGCTAGCACTGAAAGCTCTTGCTGGCCAGCACCTGCCCTAGGCAGCCCTTCCACAGCCCCACAAGCACTGGCGCTCTGAGCTTCCTAGCCACAGCACAGTGGGGACGTTCCTTCTCGGCACAGCCACAGCCCAGCTCCGAAATTCAAAACGTCCAGCCACTGCTCCCACACCAAAGGGGCTAGCACTGAAAGCTCTTGCTGGCCATCACCTGCCCTAGGCAGCCCTTCCACAGCCCCACAAGCACTGGCGCTCTCAGCTTCCTAGCCACAGCACAGTGGGGACGTTCCTTCTCGGCACAGCCACAGCCCAGCTCCGAAATTCAAAACGTCCAGCCACTGCTCCCACACCAAAGGGGCTAGCACTGAAAGCTCTTGCTGGCCAGCACCTGCCCTAGCCAGCCCTTCCACAGCCCCACAAGCACTGGCGCTCTGAGCTTCCTAGCCACAGCACAGTGGGGACGTTCCTTCTCGGAACAGCCACAGCCCAGCTCCGAAATTCAAAACGTCCAGCCACTGCTCCCACACCAAAGGGGCTAGCACTGAAAGCGCTTGCTGGCCATCACCTGCCCTAGGCAGCCCTTCCACAGCCCCACAAGCACTGGCGCTCTGAGCTTCCTAGCCACAGCACAGTGGGGACGTTCCTTCTCAGCACAGCCACAGCCCAGCTCCGAAATTCGAAACGTCCAGCCACTGCTCCCACACCAAAGGGGCTAGCACTGAAAGCTCTTGCTGGTCATCACCTGCCCTAGCCAGCCCTTCCACAGCCCCACAAGCACTGGCGCTCTGAGCTTCCTAGCCACAGCACAGTGGGGACGTTCCTTCTCGGCACAGCCACAGCCCAGCTCCGAAATTCAAAACGTCCAGCCACTGCTCCCACACCAAAGGGGCTAGCACTGAAAGCTCTTGCTGGCCATCACCTGCCCTAGGCAGCCCTTCCACAGCCCCACAAGCACTGGCGCTCTGAGCTTCCTAGCCACAGCACAGTGGGGACGTTCCTTCTCGGCACAGCCACAGCCCAGCTCCGAAATTCAAAACGTCCAGCCACTGCTCCCACACCAAAGGGGCTAGCACTGAAAGCTCTTGCTGGCCATCACCTGCCCTAGGCAGCCCTTCCACAGCCCCACAAGCACTGGCGCTCTGAGCTTCCTAGCCACAGCACAGTGGGGACGTTCCTTCTCGGCACAGCCACAGCCCAGCTCCGAAATTCAAAACGTCCAGCCACTGCTCCCACACCAAAGGGGCTAGCACTGAAAGCTCTTGCTGGCCATCACCTGCCCTAGGCAGCCCTTCCACAGCCCCACAAGCACTGGCGCTCTGAGCTTCCTAGCCACAGCACAGTGGGGACGTTCCTTCTCGGCACAGCCACAGCCCAGCTCCCAAATCGGAAACGTCCAGCCACTGCTCCCACACCAAAGGGGCTAGCACTGAAAGCTCTTGCTGGCCAGCACCTGCCCTAGGCAGCCCTTCCACAGCCCCACAAGCACTGGCGCTCTGAGCTTCCTAGCCACAGCACAGTGGGGACGTTCCTTCTCGGCACAGCCACAGCCCAGCTCCGAAATTCAAAACGTCCAGCCACTGCTCCCACACCAAAGGGGCTAGCACTGAAAGCTCTTGCTGGCCATCACCTGCCCTAGCCAGCCCTTCCACAGCCCCACAAGCACTGGCGCTCTGAGCTTCCTAGCCACAGCACAGTGGGGACGTTCCTTCTCGGCACAGCCACAGCCCAGCTCCGAAATTCAAAACGTCCAGCCACTGCTCCCACACCAAAGGGGCTAGCACTGAAAGCTCTTGCTGGCCATCACCTGCCCTAGCCAGCCCTTCCACAGCCCCACAAGCACTGGCGCTCTCAGCTTCCTAGCCACAGCACAGTGGGGACGTTCCTTCTCGGCACAGCCACAGCCCAGCTCCGAAATTCAAAACGTCCAGCCACTGCTCCCACACCAAAGGGGCTAGCACTGAAAGCTCTTGCTGGCCATCACCTGCCCTAGGCAGCCCTTCCACAGCCCCACAAGCACTGGCGCTCTGAGCTTCCTAGCCACAGCACAGTGGGGACGTTCCTTCTCAGCACAGCCACAGCCCAGCTCCGAAATTCGAAACGTCCAGCCACTGCTCCCACACCAAAGGGGCTAGCACTGAAAGCTCTTGCTGGCCATCACCTGCCCTAGCCAGCCCTTCCACAGCCCCACAAGCACTGGCGCTCTGAGCTTCCTAGCCACAGCACAGTGGGGACGTTCCTTCTCGGCACAGCCACAGCCCAGCTCCGAAATTCAAAACGTCCAGCCACTGCTCCCACACGAAAGGGGCTAGCACTGAAAGCTCTTGCTGGCCATCACCTGCCCTAGGCAGCCCTTCCACAGCCCGACAAGGACTGGCGCTCTGAGCTTCCTAGCCACAGCACAGTGGGGACGTTCCTTCTCGGCACATCCAGAGCCCAGCTCCGAAATTCAAAACGTCCAGCCACTGCTCCCACACCAAAGGGGCTAGCACTGAAAGCTCTTGCTGGCCAGCACCTGCCCTAGGCAGCCCTTCCACAGCCCCACAAGCACTGGCGCTCTGAGCTTCCTAGCCACAGCACAGTGGGGACGTTCCTTCTCGGCACAGCCACAGCCCAGCTCCGAAATTCAAAACGTCCAGCCACTGCTCCCACACCAAAGGGGCTAGCACTGAAAGCTCTTGCTGGCCATCACCTGCCCTAGGCAGCCCTTCCACAGCCCCACAAGCACTGGCGCTCTGAGCTTCCTAGCCACAGCACAGTGGGGACGTTCCTTCTCGGCACAGCCACAGCCCAGCTCCGAAATTCAAAACGTCCAGCCACTGCTCCCACACCAAAGGGGCTAGCACTGAAAGCTCTTGCTGGCCATCACCTGCCCTAGGCAGCCCTTCCACAGCCCCACAAGCACTGGCGCTCTGAGCTTCCTAGCCACAGCACAGTGGGGACGTTCCTTCTCGGCACAGCCACAGCCCAGCTCCGAAATTCAAAACGTCCAGCCACTGCTCCCACACCAAAGGGGCTAGCACTGAAAGCTCTTGCTGGCCATCACCTGCCCTAGGCAGCCCTTCCACAGCCCCACAAGCACTGGCGCTCTGAGCTTCCTAGCCACAGCACAGTGGGGACGTTCCTTCTCGGCACAGCCACAGCCCAGCTCCGAAATTCAAAACGTCCAGCCACTGCTCCCACACCAAAGGGGCTAGCACTGAAAGCTCTTGCTGGCCATCACCTGCCCTAGGCAGCCCTTCCACAGCCCCACAAGCACTGGCGCTCTGAGCTTCCTAGCCACAGCACAGTGGGGACGTTCCTTCTCGGCACAGCCAGAGCCCAGCTCCGAAATTCAAAACGTCCAGCCACTGCTCCCACACCATAGGGGCTAGCACTGAAAGCTCTTGCTGGCCAGCACCTGCCCTAGGCAGCCCTTCCACAGCCCCACAAGCACTGGCGCTCTGAGCTTCCTAGCCACAGCACAGTGGGGACGTTCCTTCTCGGCACAGCCACAGCCCAGCTCCGAAATTCAAAACGTCCAGCCACTGCTCCCACACCAAAGGGGCTAGCACTGAAAGCTCTTGCTGGCCATCACCTGCCCTAGGCAGCCCTTCCACAGCCCCACAAGCACTGGCGCTCTGAGCTTCCTAGCCACAGCACAGTGGGGACGTTCCTTCTCGGCACATCCAGAGCCCAGCTCCGAAATTCAAAACGTCCAGCCACTGCTCCCACACCATAGGGGCTAGCACTGAAAGCTCTTGCTGGCCATCACCTGCCCTAGGCAGCCCTTCCACAGCCCCACAAGCACTGGCGCTCTGAGCTTCCTAGCCACAGCACAGTGGGGACGTTCCTTCTCGGCACAGCCACAGCCCAGCTCCGAAATTCAAAACGTCCAGCCACTGCTCCCACACCAAAGGGGCTAGCACTGAAAGCTCTTGCTGGCCATCACCTGCCCTAGGCAGCCCTTCCACAGCCCCACAAGCACTGGCGCTCTGAGCTTCCTAGCCACAGCACAGTGGGGACGTTCCTTCTCGGCACAGCCACAGCCCAGCTCCGAAATTCAAAACGTCCAGCCACTGCTCCCACACCAAAGGGGCTAGCACTGAAAGCTCTTGCTGGCCATCACCTGCCCTAGGCAGCCCTTCCACAGCCCCACAAGCACTGGCGCTCTGAGCTTCCTAGCCACAGCACAGTGGGGACGTTCCTTCTCGGCACAGCCACAGCCCAGCTCCGAAATTCAAAACGTCCAGCCACTGCTCCCACACCAAAGGGGCTAGCACTGAAAGCTCTTGCTGGCCATCACCTGCCCTAGCCAGCCCTTCCACAGCCCCACAAGCACTGGCGCTCTCAGCTTCCTAGCCACAGCACAGTGGGGACGTTCCTTCTCGGCACAGCCACAGCCCAGCTCCGAAATTCAAAACGTCCAGCCACTGCTCCCACACCAAAGGGGCTAGCACTGAAAGCTCTTGCTGGCCAGCACCTGCCCTAGGCAGCCCTTCCACAGCCCCACAAGCACTGGCGCTCTGAGCTTCCTAGCCACAGCACAGTGGGGACGTTCCTTCTCAGCACAGCCACAGCCCAGCTCCGAAATTCGAAACGTCCAGCCACTGCTCCCACACCAAAGGGGCTAGCACTGAAAGCTCTTGCTGGCCATCACCTGCCCTAGCCAGCCCTTCCACAGCCCCACAAGCACTGGCGCTCTGAGCTTCCTAGCCACAGCACAGTGGGGACGTTCCTTCTCGGCACAGCCACAGCCCAGCTCCGAAATTCAAAACGTCCAGCCACTGCTCCCACACCAAAGGGGCTAGCACTGAAAGCTCTTGCTGGCCATCACCTGCCCTAGGCAGCCCTTCCACAGCCCGACAAGGACTGGCGCTCTGAGCTTCCTAGCCACAGCACAGTGGGGACGTTCCTTCTCGGCACATCCAGAGCCCAGCTCCGAAATTCAAAACGTCCAGCCACTGCTCCCACACCATAGGGGCTAGCACTGAAAGCTCTTGCTGGCCATCACCTGCCCTAGGCAGCCCTTCCACAGCCCCACAAGCACTGGCGCTCTGAGCTTCCTAGCCACAGCACAGTGGGGACGTTCCTTCTCGGCACAGCCACAGCCCAGCTCCGAAATTCAAAACGTCCAGCCACTGCTCCCACACCAAAGGGGCTAGCACTGAAAGCTCTTGCTGGCCAGCACCTGCCCTAGCCAGCCCTTCCACAGCCCCACAAGCACTGGCGCTCTGAGCTTCCTAGCCACAGCACAGTGGGGACGTTCCTTCTCGGCACAGCCACAGCCCAGCTCCGAAATTCAAAACGTCCAGCCACTGCTCCCACACCAAAGGGGCTAGCACTGAAAGCTCTTGCTGGCCATCACCTGCCCTAGCCAGCCCTTCCACAGCCCCACAAGCACTGGCGCTCTGAGCTTCCTAGCCACAGCACAGTGGGGACGTTCCTTCTCGGCACAGCCACAGCCCAGCTCCGAAATTCAAAACGTCCAGCCACTGCTCCCACACGAAAGGGGCTAGCACTGAAAGCTCTTGCTGGCCATCACCTGCCCTAGGCAGCCCTTCCACAGCCCGACAAGGACTGGCGCTCTGAGCTTCCTAGCCACAGCACAGTGGGGACGTTCCTTCTCGGCACATCCAGAGCCCAGCTCCGAAATTCAAAACGTCCAGCCACTGCTCCCACACCATAGGGGCTAGCACTGAAAGCTCTTGCTGGCCATCACCTGCCCTAGGCAGCCCTTCCACAGCCCCACAAGCACTGGCGCTCTGAGCTTCCTAGCCACAGCACAGTGGGGACGTTCCTTCTCAGCACAGCCACAGCCCAGCTCCGAAATTCAAAACGTCCAGCCACTGCTCCCACACCAAAGGGGCTAGCACTGAAAGCTCTTGCTGGCCATCACCTGCCCTAGGCAGCCCTTCCACAGCCCCACAAGCACTGGCGCTCTGAGCTTCCTAGCCACAGCACAGTGGGGACGTTCCTTCTCGGCACAGCCACAGCCCAGCTCCGAAATTCAAAACGTCCAGCCACTGCTCCCACACCAAAGGGGCTAGCACTGAAAGCTCTTGCTGGCCATCACCTGCCCTAGGCAGCCCTTCCACAGCCCCACAAGCACTGGCGCTCTGAGCTTCCTAGCCACAGCACAGTGGGGACGTTCCTTCTCGGCACAGCCACAGCCCAGCTCCGAAATTCAAAACGTCCAGCCACTGCTCCCACACCAAAGGGGCTAGCACTGAAAGCTCTTGCTGGCCAGCACCTGCCCTAGCCAGCCCTTCCACAGCCCCACAAGCACTGGCGCTCTGAGCTTCCTAGCCACAGCACAGTGGGGACGTTCCTTCTCGGCACAGCCACAGCCCAGCTCCGAAATTCAAAACGTCCAGCCACTGCTCCCACACCAAAGGGGCTAGCACTGAAAGCTCTTGCTGGCCATCACCTGCCCTAGGCAGCCCTTCCACAGCCCCACAAGCACTGACGCTCTGAGCTTCCTAGCCACAGCACAGTGGGAACGTTCCTTCTCGGCACAGCCACAGCCCAGCTCCGAAATTCAAAACGTCCAGCCACTGCTCCCACACCAAAGGGGCTAGCACTGAAAGCTCTTGCTGGCCATCACCTGCCCTAGCCAGCCCTTCCACAGCCCCACAAGCACTGGCGCTCTGAGCTTCCTAGCCACAGCACAGTGGGGACGTTCCTTCTCGGCACAGCCACAGCCCAGCTCCGAAATTCAAAACGTCCAGCCACTGCTCCCACACCAAAGGGGCTAGCACTGAAAGCTCTTGCTGGCCAGCACCTGCCCTAGCCAGCCCTTCCACAGCCCCACAAGCACTGGCGCTCTGAGCTTCCTAGCCACAGCACAGTGGGGACGTTCCTTCTCGGCACAGCCACAGCCCAGCTCCGAAATTCAAAACGTCCAGCCACTGCTCCCACACCAAAGGGGCTAGCACTGAAAGCTCTTGCTGGCCATCACCTGCCCTAGGCAGCCCTTCCACAGCCCCACAAGCACTGGCGCTCTGAGCTTCCTAGCCACAGCACAGTGGGGACGTTCCTTCTCGGCACAGCCACAGCCCAGCTCCGAAATTCAAAACGTCCAGCCACTGCTCCCACACCAAAGGGGCTAGCACTGAAAGCTCTTGCTGGCCATCACCTGCCCTAGGCAGCCCTTCCACAGCCCCACAAGCACTGGCGCTCTGAGCTTCCTAGCCACAGCACAGTGGGGACGTTCCTTCTCGGCACAGCCACAGCCCAGCTCCGAAATTCAAAACGTCCAGCCACTGCTCCCACACCAAAGGGGCTAGCACTGAAAGCTCTTGCTGGCCATCACCTGCCCTAGCCAGCCCTTCCACAGCCCCACAAGCACTGGCGCTCTGAGCTTCCTAGCCACAGCACAGTGGGGACGTTCCTTCTCGGCACAGCCACAGCCCAGCTCCGAAATTCAAAACGTCCAGCCACTGCTCCCACACCAAAGGGGCTAGCACTGAAAGCTCTTGCTGGCCATCACCTGCCCTAGGCAGCCCTTCCACAGCCCCACAAGCACTGGCGCTCTGAGCTTCCTAGCCACAGCACAGTGGGGACGTTCCTTCTCGGCACATCCAGAGCCCAGCTCCGAAATTCAAAACGTCCAGCCACTGCTCCCACACCAAAGGGGCTAGCACTGAAAGCTCTTGCTGGCCAGCACCTGCCCTAGGCAGCCCTTCCACAGCCCCACAAGCACTGGCGCTCTGAGCTTCCTAGCCACAGCACAGTGGGGACGTTCCTTCTCGGCACAGCCACAGCCCAGCTCCGAAATTCAAAACGTCCAGCCACTGCTCCCACACCAAAGGGGCTAGCACTGAAAGCTCTTGCTGGCCATCACCTGCCCTAGGCAGCCCTTCCACAGCCCCACAAGCACTGGCGCTCTGAGCTTCCTAGCCACAGCACAGTGGGGACGTTCCTTCTCGGCACAGCCACAGCCCAGCTCCGAAATTCAAAACGTCCAGCCACTGCTCCCACACCAAAGGGGCTAGCACTGAAAGCTCTTGCTGGCCATCACCTGCCCTAGGCAGCCCTTCCACAGCCCCACAAGCACTGGCGCTCTGAGCTTCCTAGCCACAGCACAGTGGGGACGTTCCTTCTCGGCACAGCCACAGCCCAGCTCCGAAATTCAAAACGTCCAGCCACTGCTCCCACACCAAAGGGGCTAGCACTGAAAGCTCTTGCTGGCCAGCACCTGCCCTAGGCAGCCCTTCCACAGCCCCACAAGCACTGGCGCTCTGAGCTTCCTAGCCACAGCACAGTGGGGACGTTCCTTCTCGGCACAGCCACAGCCCAGCTCCGAAATTCAAAACGTCCAGCCACTGCTCCCACACCAAAGGGGCTAGCACTGAAAGCTCTTGCTGGCCATCACCTGCCCTAGGCAGCCCTTCCACAGCCCCACAAGCACTGGCGCTCTGAGCTTCCTAGCCACAGCACAGTGGGGACGTTCCTTCTCGGCACAGCCACAGCCCAGCTCCGAAATTCAAAACGTCCAGCCACTGCTCCCACACCAAAGGGGCTAGCACTGAAAGCTCTTGCTGGCCATCACCTGCCCTAGGCAGCCCTTCCACAGCCCCACAAGCACTGGCGCTCTGAGCTTCCTAGCCACAGCACAGTGGGGACGTTCCTTCTCGGCACAGCCACAGCCCAGCTCCGAAATTCAAAACGTCCAGCCACTGCTCCCACACCAAAGGGGCTAGCACTGAAAGCTCTTGCTGGCCCTCACCTTCCCTAGGCAGCCCTTCCACAGCCCCACAAGCACTGGCGCTCTGAGCTTCCTAGCCACAGCACAGTGGGGACGTTCCTTCTCGGCACAGCCACAGCCCAGCTCCGAAATTCAAAACGTCCAGCCACTGCTCCCACACCAAAGGGGCTAGCACTGAAAGCTCTTGCTGGCCAGCACCTGCCCTAGGCAGCCCTTCCACAGCCCCACAAGCACTGGCGCTCTGAGCTTCCTAGCCACAGCACAGTGGGGACGTTCCTTCTCGGCACAGCCACAGCCCAGCTCCGAAATTCAAAACGTCCAGCCACTGCTCCCACACGAAAGGGGCTAGCACTGAAAGCTCTTGCTGGCCATCACCTGCCCTAGGCAGCCCTTCCACAGCCCCACAAGCACTGGCGCTCTCAGCTTCCTAGCCACAGCACAGTGGGGACGTTCCTTCTCGGCACAGCCACAGCCCAGCTCCGAAATTCAAAACGTCCAGCCACTGCTCCCACACCAAAGGGGCTAGCACTGAAAGCTCTTGCTGGCCATCACCTGCCCTAGGCAGCCCTTCCACAGCCCCACAAGCACTGGCGCTCTGAGCTTCCTAGCCACAGCACAGTGGGGACGTTCCTTCTCGGCACAGCCAGAGCTCAGCTCCGAAATTCAAAACGTCCAGCCACTGCTCCCACACGAAAGGGGCTAGCACTGAAAGCTCTTGCTGGCCAGCACCTGCCCTAGGCAGCCCTTCCACAGCCCCACAAGCACTGGCGCTCTGAGCTTCCTAGCCACAGCACAGTGGGGACGTTCCTTCTCGGCACATCCAGAGCCCAGCTCCGAAATTCAAAACGTCCAGCCACTGCTCCCACACCAAAGGGGCTAGCACTGAAAGCTCTTGCTGGCCAGCACCTGCCCTAGGCAGCCCTTCCACAGCCCCACAAGCACTGGCGCTCTGAGCTTCCTAGCCACAGCACAGTGGGGACGTTCCTTCTCGGCACAGCCACAGCCCAGCTCCGAAATTCAAAACGTCCAGCCACTGCTCCCACACCAAAGGGGCTAGCACTGAAAGCTCTTGCTGGCCATCACCTGCCCTAGGCAGCCCTTCCACAGCCCCACAAGCACTGGTGCTCTGAGCTTCCTAGCCACAGCACAGTGGGGACGTTCCTTCTCGGCACAGCCACAGCCCAGCTCCGAAATTCAAAACGTCCAGCCACTGCTCCCACACCAAAGGGGCTAGCACTGAAAGCTCTTGCTGGCCATCACCTGCCCTAGGCAGCCCTTCCACAGCCCCACAAGCACTGGCGCTCTGAGCTTCCTAGCCACAGCACAGTGGGGACGTTCCTTCTCGGCACAGCCACAGCCCAGCTCCGAAATTCAAAACGTCCAGCCACTGCTCCCACACCAAAGGGGCTAGCACTGAAAGCTCTTGCTGGCCCTCACCTTCCCTAGGCAGCCCTTCCACAGCCCCACAAGCACTGGCGCTCTGAGCTTCCTAGCCACAGCACAGTGGGGACGTTCCTTCTCGGCACAGCCACAGCCCAGCTCCGAAATTCAAAACGTCCAGCCACTGCTCCCACACCAAAGGGGCTAGCACTGAAAGCTCTTGCTGGCCAGCACCTGCCCTAGCCAGCCCTTCCACAGCCCCACAAGCACTGGCGCTCTGAGCTTCCTAGCCACAGCACAGTGGGGACGTTCCTTTTCGGCACATCCAGAGCCCAGCTCCGAAATTCAAAACGTCCAGCCACTGCTCCCACACCAAAGGGGCTAGCACTGAAAGCTCTTGCTGGCCATCACCTGCCCTAGGCAGCCCTTCCACAGCCCCACAAGCACTGGCGCTCTGAGCTTCCTAGCCACAGCACAGTGGGGACGTTCCTTCTCGGAACAGCCACAGCCCAGCTCCGAAATTCAAAACGTCCAGCCACTGCTCCCACACCAAAGGGGCTAGCACTGAAAGCTCTTGCTGGCCATCACCTGCCCTAGGCAGCCCTTCCACAGCCCCACAAGCACTGGCGCTCTGAGCTTCCTAGCCACAGCACAGTGGGGACGTTCCTTCTCGGCACAGCCAGAGCTCAGCTCCGAAATTCAAAACGTCCAGCCACTGCTCCCACACGAAAGGGGCTAGCACTGAAAGCTCTTGCTGGCCAGCACCTGCCCTAGGCAGCCCTTCCACAGCCCCACAAGCACTGGCGCTCTGAGCTTCCTAGCCACAGCACAGTGGGGACGTTCCTTCTCGGCACATCCAGAGCCCAGCTCCGAAATTCAAAACGTCCAGCCACTGCTCCCACACCAAAGGGGCTAGCACTGAAAGCTCTTGCTGGCCAGCACCTGCCCTAGGCAGCCCTTCCACAGCCCCACAAGCACTGGCGCTCTGAGCTTCCTAGCCACAGCACAGTGGGGACGTTCCTTCTCGGCACAGCCACAGCCCAGCTCCGAAATTCAAAACGTCCAGCCACTGCTCCCACACCAAAGGGGCTAGCACTGAAAGCTCTTGCTGGCCATCACCTGCCCTAGGCAGCCCTTCCACAGCCCCACAAGCACTGGTGCTCTGAGCTTCCTAGCCACAGCACAGTGGGGACGTTCCTTCTCGGCACAGCCACAGCCCAGCTCCGAAATTCAAAACGTCCAGCCACTGCTCCCACACCAAAGGGGCTAGCACTGAAAGCTCTTGCTGGCCATCACCTGCCCTAGGCAGCCCTTCCACAGCCCCACAAGCACTGGCGCTCTGAGCTTCCTAGCCACAGCACAGTGGGGACGTTCCTTCTCGGCACAGCCACAGCCCAGCTCCGAAATTCAAAACGTCCAGCCACTGCTCCCACACCAAAGGGGCTAGCACTGAAAGCTCTTGCTGGCCCTCACCTTCCCTAGGCAGCCCTTCCACAGCCCCACAAGCACTGGCGCTCTGAGCTTCCTAGCCACAGCACAGTGGGGACGTTCCTTCTCGGCACAGCCACAGCCCAGCTCCGAAATTCAAAACGTCCAGCCACTGCTCCCACACCAAAGGGGCTAGCACTGAAAGCTCTTGCTGGCCAGCACCTGCCCTAGCCAGCCCTTCCACAGCCCCACAAGCACTGGCGCTCTGAGCTTCCTAGCCACAGCACAGTGGGGACGTTCCTTTTCGGCACATCCAGAGCCCAGCTCCGAAATTCAAAACGTCCAGCCACTGCTCCCACACCAAAGGGGCTAGCACTGAAAGCTCTTGCTGGCCATCACCTGCCCTAGGCAGCCCTTCCACAGCCCCACAAGCACTGGCGCTCTGAGCTTCCTAGCCACAGCACAGTGGGGACGTTCCTTCTCGGAACAGCCACAGCCCAGCTCCGAAATTCAAAACGTCCAGCCACTGCTCCCACACCAAAGGGGCTAGCACTGAAAGCTCTTGCTGGCCATCACCTGCCCTAGGCAGCCCTTCCACAGCCCCACAAGCACTGGCGCTCTGAGCTTCCTAGCCACAGCACAGTGGGGACGTTCCTTCTCGGCACAGCCAGAGCTCAGCTCCGAAATTCAAAACGTCCAGCCACTGCTCCCACACGAAAGGGGCTAGCACTGAAAGCTCTTGCTGGCCAGCACCTTCCCTAGGCAGCCCTTCCACAGCCCCACAAGCACTGGCGCTCTGAGCTTCCTAGCCACAGCACAGTGGGGACGTTCCTTCTCGGCACATCCAGAGCCCAGCTCCGAAATTCAAAACGTCCAGCCACTGCTCCCACACCAAAGGGGCTAGCACTGAAAGCTCTTGCTGGCCAGCACCTGCCCTAGGCAGCCCTTCCACAGCCCCACAAGCACTGGCGCTCTGAGCTTCCTAGCCACAGCACAGTGGGGACGTTCCTTCTCGGCACAGCCACAGCCCAGCTCCGAAATTCAAAACGTCCAGCCACTGCTCCCACACCAAAGGGGCTAGCACTGAAAGCTCTTGCTGGCCATCACCTGCCCTAGGCAGCCCTTCCACAGCCCCACAAGCACTGGCGCTCTGAGCTTCCTAGCCACAGCACAGTGGGGACGTTCCTTCTCGGCACAGCCACAGCCCAGCTCCGAAATTCAAAACGTCCAGCCACTGCTCCCACACCAAAGGGGCTAGCACTGAAAGCTCTTGCTGGCCATCACCTGCCCTAGGCAGCCCTTCCACAGCCCCACAAGCACTGGCGCTCTGAGCTTCCTAGCCACAGCACAGTGGGGACGTTCCTTCTCGGCACAGCCAGAGCTCAGCTCCGAAATTCAAAACGTCCAGCCACTGCTCCCACACGAAAGGGGCTAGCACTGAAAGCTCTTGCTGGCCAGCACCTGCCCTAGGCAGCCCTTCCACAGCCCCCACAAGCACTGGCGCTCTGAGCTTCCTAGCCACAGCACAGTGGGGACGTTCCTTCTCAGCACAGCCACAGCCCAGCTCCGAAATTCAAAACGTCCAGCCACTGCTCCCACACCAAAGGGGCTAGCACTGAAAGCTCTTGCTGGCCAGCACCTTCCCTAGGCAGCCCTTCCACAGCCCCACAAGCACTGGCGCTCTGAGCTTCCTAGCCACAGCACAGTGGGGACGTTCCTTCTCGGCACAGCCACAGCCCAGCTCCGAAATTCAAAACGTCCAGCCACTGCTCCCACACCAAAGGGGCTAGCACTGAAAGCTCTTGCTGGCCAGCACCTGCCCTAGCCAGCCCTTCCACAGCCCCACAAGCACTGGCGCTCTGAGCTTCCTAGCCACAGCACAGTGGGGACGTTCCTTCTCGGCACAGCCACAGCCCAGCTCCGAAATTCAAAACGTCCAGCCACTGCTCCCACACCAAAGGGGCTAGCACTGAAAGCGCTTGCTGGCCATCACCTGCCCTAGGCAGCCCTTCCACAGCCCCACAAGCACTGGCGCTCTGAGCTTCCTAGCCACAGCACAGTGGGGACGTTCCTTCTCAGCACAGCCACAGCCCAGCTCCGAAATTCGAAACGTCCAGCCACTGCTCCCACACCAAAGGGGCTAGCACTGAAAGCTCTTGCTGGTCATCACCTGCCCTAGCCAGCCCTTCCACAGCCCCACAAGCACTGGCGCTCTGAGCTTCCTAGCCACAGCACAGTGGGGACGTTCCTTCTCGGCACAGCCACAGCCCAGCTCCCAAATCGGAAACGTCCAGCCACTGCTCCCACACCAAAGGGGCTAGCACTGAAAGCTCTTGCTGGCCATCACCTGCCCTAGGCAGCCCTTCCACAGCCCCACAAGCACTGGCGCTCTGAGCTTCCTAGCCACAGCACAGTGGGGACGTTCCTTCTCGGCACAGCCACAGCCCAGCTCCGAAATTCAAAACGTCCAGCCACTGCTCCCACACCAAAGGGGCTAGCACTGAAAGCTCTTGCTGGCCAGCACCTTCCCTAGGCAGCCCTTCCACAGCCCCACAAGCACTGGCGCTCTGAGCTTCCTAGCCACAGCACAGTGGGGACGTTCCTTCTCGGCACAGCCACAGCCCAGCTCCGAAATTCAAAACGTCCAGCCACTGCTCCCACACCAAAGGGGCTAGCACTGAAAGCTCTTGCTGGCCATCACCTGCCCTAGCCAGCCCTTCCACAGCCCCACAAGCACTGGCGCTCTGAGCTTCCTAGCCACAGCACAGTGGGGACGTTCCTTCTCGGCACAGCCACAGCCCAGCTCCGAAATTCAAAACGTCCAGCCACTGCTCCCACACCAAAGGGGCTAGCACTGAAAGCTCTTGCTGGCCAGCACCTGCCCTAGCCAGCCCTTCCACAGCCCCACAAGCACTGGCGCTCTGAGCTTCCTAGCCACAGCACAGTGGGGACGTTCCTTCTCGGCACAGCCACAGCCCAGCTCCGAAATTCAAAACGTCCAGCCACTGCTCCCACACCAAAGGGGCTAGCACTGAAAGCTCTTGCTGGCCATCACCTGCCCTAGGCAGCCCTTCCACAGCCCCACAAGCACTGGCGCTCTCAGCTTCCTAGCCACAGCACAGTGGGGACGTTCCTTCTCGGCACAGCCACAGCCCAGCTCCGAAATTCAAAACGTCCAGCCACTGCTCCCACACCAAAGGGGCTAGCACTGAAAGCTCTTGCTGGCCATCACCTGCCCTAGGCAGCCCTTCCACAGCCCCACAAGCACTGGCGCTCTGAGCTTCCTAGCCACAGCACAGTGGGGACGTTCCTTCTCGGCACAGCCACAGCCCAGCTCCGAAATTCAAAACGTCCAGCCACTGCTCCCACACCAAAGGGGCTAGCACTGAAAGCTCTTGCTGGCCAGCACCTTCCCTAGGCAGCCCTTCCACAGCCCCACAAGCACTGGCGCTCTGAGCTTCCTAGCCACAGCACAGTGGGGACGTTCCTTCTCGGCACAGCCACAGCCCAGCTCCGAAATTCAAAACGTCCAGCCACTGCTCCCACACCAAAGGGGCTAGCACTGAAAGCTCTTGCTGGCCATCACCTGCCCTAGGCAGCCCTTCCACAGCCCCACAAGCACTGGCGCTCTGAGCTTCCTAGCCACAGCACAGTGGGGACGTTCCTTCTCGGCACAGCCAGAGCTCAGCTCCGAAATTCAAAACGTCCAGCCACTGCTCCCACACCAAAGGGGCTAGCACTGAAAGCTCTTGCTGGCCATCACCTGCCCTAGGCAGCCCTTCCACAGCCCCACAAGCACTGGCGCTCTGAGCTTCCTAGCCACAGCACAGTGGGGACGTTCCTTCTCGGCACAGCCACAGCCCAGCTCCCAAATCGGAAACGTCCAGCCACTGCTCCCACACCAAAGGGGCTAGCACTGAAAGCTCTTGCTGGCCAGCACCTGCCCTAGGCAGCCCTTCCACAGCCCCACAAGCACTGGCGCTCTGAGCTTCCTAGCCACAGCACAGTGGGGACGTTCCTTCTCGGCACAGCCACAGCCCAGCTCCGAAATTCAAAACGTCCAGCCACTGCTCCCACACCAAAGGGGCTAGCACTGAAAGCTCTTGCTGGCCATCACCTGCCCTAGGCAGCCCTTCCACAGCCCCACAAGCACTGGCGCTCTCAGCTTCCTAGCCACAGCACAGTGGGGACGTTCCTTCTCGGCACAGCCACAGCCCAGCTCCGAAATTCAAAACGTCCAGCCACTGCTCCCACACCAAAGGGGCTAGCACTGAAAGCTCTTGCTGGCCAGCACCTGCCCTAGCCAGCCCTTCCACAGCCCCACAAGCACTGGCGCTCTGAGCTTCCTAGCCACAGCACAGTGGGGACGTTCCTTCTCGGAACAGCCACAGCCCAGCTCCGAAATTCAAAACGTCCAGCCACTGCTCCCACACCAAAGGGGCTAGCACTGAAAGCGCTTGCTGGCCATCACCTGCCCTAGGCAGCCCTTCCACAGCCCCACAAGCACTGGCGCTCTGAGCTTCCTAGCCACAGCACAGTGGGGACGTTCCTTCTCAGCACAGCCACAGCCCAGCTCCGAAATTCGAAACGTCCAGCCACTGCTCCCACACCAAAGGGGCTAGCACTGAAAGCTCTTGCTGGTCATCACCTGCCCTAGCCAGCCCTTCCACAGCCCCACAAGCACTGGCGCTCTGAGCTTCCTAGCCACAGCACAGTGGGGACGTTCCTTCTCGGCACAGCCACAGCCCAGCTCCGAAATTCAAAACGTCCAGCCACTGCTCCCACACCAAAGGGGCTAGCACTGAAAGCTCTTGCTGGCCATCACCTGCCCTAGCCAGCCCTTCCACAGCCCCACAAGCACTGGCGCTCTGAGCTTCCTAGCCACAGCACAGTGGGGACGTTCCTTCTCGGCACAGCCACAGCCCAGCTCCGAAATTCAAAACGTCCAGCCACTGCTCCCACACGAAAGGGGCTAGCACTGAAAGCTCTTGCTGGCCATCACCTGCCCTAGGCAGCCCTTCCACAGCCCCACAAGCACTGGCGCTCTGAGCTTCCTAGCCACAGCACAGTGGGGACGTTCCTTCTCGGCACAGCCACAGCCCAGCTCCGAAATTCAAAACGTCCAGCCACTGCTCCCACACCAAAGGGGCTAGCACTGAAAGCTCTTGCTGGCCATCACCTGCCCTAGGCAGCCCTTCCACAGCCCCACAAGCACTGGCGCTCTGAGCTTCCTAGCCACAGCACAGTGGGGACGTTCCTTCTCAGCACAGCCACAGCCCAGCTCCGAAATTCAAAACGTCCAGCCACTGCTCCCACACCAAAGGGGCTAGCACTGAAAGCTCTTGCTGGCCATCACCTGCCCTAGGCAGCCCTTCCACAGCCCCACAAGCACTGGCGCTCTCAGCTTCCTAGCCACAGCACAGTGGGGACGTTCCTTCTCGGCACAGCCACAGCCCAGCTCCGAAATTCAAAACGTCCAGCCACTGCTCCCACACCAAAGGGGCTAGCACTGAAAGCTCTTGCTGGCCAGCACCTGCCCTAGCCAGCCCTTCCACAGCCCCACAAGCACTGGCGCTCTGAGCTTCCTAGCCACAGCACAGTGGGGACGTTCCTTCTCGGCACAGCCACAGCCCAGCTCCGAAATTCAAAACGTCCAGCCACTGCTCCCACACCAAAGGGGCTAGCACTGAAAGCTCTTGCTGGCCATCACCTGCCCTAGGCAGCCCTTCCACAGCCCCACAAGCACTGGCGCTCTGAGCTTCCTAGCCACAGCACAGTGGGGACGTTCCTTCTCGGCACAGCCACAGCCCAGCTCCCAAATCGGAAACGTCCAGCCACTGCTCCCACACCAAAGGGGCTAGCACTGAAAGCTCTTGCTGGCCAGCACCTGCCCTAGGCAGCCCTTCCACAGCCCCACAAGCACTGGCGCTCTGAGCTTCCTAGCCACAGCACAGTGGGGACGTTCCTTCTCGGCACAGCCACAGCCCAGCTCCGAAATTCAAAACGTCCAGCCACTGCTCCCACACCAAAGGGGCTAGCACTGAAAGCTCTTGCTGGCCATCACCTGCCCTAGGCAGCCCTTCCACAGCCCCACAAGCACTGGCGCTCTGAGCTTCCTAGCCACAGCACAGTGGGGACGTTCCTTCTCGGCACAGCCACAGCCCAGCTCCGAAATTCAAAACGTCCAGCCACTGCTCCCACACCAAAGGGGCTAGCACTGAAAGCTCTTGCTGGCCATCACCTGCCCTAGCCAGCCCTTCCACAGCCCCACAAGCACTGGCGCTCTCAGCTTCCTAGCCACAGCACAGTGGGGACGTTCCTTCTCGGCACAGCCACAGCCCAGCTCCGAAATTCAAAACGTCCAGCCACTGCTCCCACACCAAAGGGGCTAGCACTGAAAGCTCTTGCTGGCCATCACCTGCCCTAGGCAGCCCTTCCACAGCCCCACAAGCACTGGCGCTCTGAGCTTCCTAGCCACAGCACAGTGGGGACGTTCCTTCTCAGCACAGCCACAGCCCAGCTCCGAAATTCGAAACGTCCAGCCACTGCTCCCACACCAAAGGGGCTAGCACTGAAAGCTCTTGCTGGCCATCACCTGCCCTAGCCAGCCCTTCCACAGCCCCACAAGCACTGGCGCTCTGAGCTTCCTAGCCACAGCACAGTGGGGACGTTCCTTCTCGGCACAGCCACAGCCCAGCTCCGAAATTCAAAACGTCCAGCCACTGCTCCCACACGAAAGGGGCTAGCACTGAAAGCTCTTGCTGGCCATCACCTGCCCTAGGCAGCCCTTCCACAGCCCGACAAGGACTGGCGCTCTGAGCTTCCTAGCCACAGCACAGTGGGGACGTTCCTTCTCGGCACATCCAGAGCCCAGCTCCGAAATTCAAAACGTCCAGCCACTGCTCCCACACCAAAGGGGCTAGCACTGAAAGCTCTTGCTGGCCAGCACCTGCCCTAGGCAGCCCTTCCACAGCCCCACAAGCACTGGCGCTCTGAGCTTCCTAGCCACAGCACAGTGGGGACGTTCCTTCTCGGCACAGCCACAGCCCAGCTCCGAAATTCAAAACGTCCAGCCACTGCTCCCACACCAAAGGGGCTAGCACTGAAAGCTCTTGCTGGCCATCACCTGCCCTAGGCAGCCCTTCCACAGCCCCACAAGCACTGGCGCTCTGAGCTTCCTAGCCACAGCACAGTGGGGACGTTCCTTCTCGGCACATCCAGAGCCCAGCTCCGAAATTCAAAACGTCCAGCCACTGCTCCCACACCATAGGGGCTAGCACTGAAAGCTCTTGCTGGCCATCACCTGCCCTAGGCAGCCCTTCCACAGCCCCACAAGCACTGGCGCTCTGAGCTTCCTAGCCACAGCACAGTGGGGACGTTCCTTCTCGGCACAGCCACAGCCCAGCTCCGAAATTCAAAACGTCCAGCCACTGCTCCCACACCAAAGGGGCTAGCACTGAAAGCTCTTGCTGGCCATCACCTGCCCTAGGCAGCCCTTCCACAGCCCCACAAGCACTGGCGCTCTGAGCTTCCTAGCCACAGCACAGTGGGGACGTTCCTTCTCGGCACAGCCACAGCCCAGCTCCGAAATTCAAAACGTCCAGCCACTGCTCCCACACCAAAGGGGCTAGCACTGAAAGCTCTTGCTGGCCAGCACCTGCCCTAGGCAGCCCTTCCACAGCCCCACAAGCACTGGCGCTCTGAGCTTCCTAGCCACAGCACAGTGGGGACGTTCCTTCTCAGCACAGCCACAGCCCAGCTCCGAAATTCGAAACGTCCAGCCACTGCTCCCACACCAAAGGGGCTAGCACTGAAAGCTCTTGCTGGCCATCACCTGCCCTAGCCAGCCCTTCCACAGCCCCACAAGCACTGGCGCTCTGAGCTTCCTAGCCACAGCACAGTGGGGACGTTCCTTCTCGGCACAGCCACAGCCCAGCTCCGAAATTCAAAACGTCCAGCCACTGCTCCCACACGAAAGGGGCTAGCACTGAAAGCTCTTGCTGGCCATCACCTGCCCTAGGCAGCCCTTCCACAGCCCCACAAGCACTGGCGCTCTGAGCTTCCTAGCCACAGCACAGTGGGGACGTTCCTTCTCGGCACATCCAGAGCCCAGCTCCGAAATTCAAAACGTCCAGCCACTGCTCCCACACCATAGGGGCTAGCACTGAAAGCTCTTGCTGGCCATCACCTGCCCTAGGCAGCCCTTCCACAGCCCCACAAGCACTGGCGCTCTGAGCTTCCTAGCCACAGCACAGTGGGGACGTTCCTTCTCGGCACAGCCACAGCCCAGCTCCGAAATTCAAAACGTCCAGCCACTGCTCCCACACCAAAGGGGCTAGCACTGAAAGCTCTTGCTGGCCATCACCTGCCCTAGGCAGCCCTTCCACAGCCCCACAAGCACTGGCGCTCTGAGCTTCCTAGCCACAGCACAGTGGGGACGTTCCTTCTCGGCACAGCCACAGCCCAGCTCCGAAATTCAAAACGTCCAGCCACTGCTCCCACACCAAAGGGGCTAGCACTGAAAGCTCTTGCTGGCCATCACCTGCCCTAGCCAGCCCTTCCACAGCCCCACAAGCACTGGCGCTCTCAGCTTCCTAGCCACAGCACAGTGGGGACGTTCCTTCTCGGCACAGCCACAGCCCAGCTCCGAAATTCAAAACGTCCAGCCACTGCTCCCACACCAAAGGGGCTAGCACTGAAAGCTCTTGCTGGCCAGCACCTGCCCTAGGCAGCCCTTCCACAGCCCCACAAGCACTGGCGCTCTGAGCTTCCTAGCCACAGCACAGTGGGGACGTTCCTTCTCAGCACAGCCACAGCCCAGCTCCGAAATTCGAAACGTCCAGCCACTGCTCCCACACCAAAGGGGCTAGCACTGAAAGCTCTTGCTGGCCATCACCTGCCCTAGCCAGCCCTTCCACAGCCCCACAAGCACTGGCGCTCTGAGCTTCCTAGCCACAGCACAGTGGGGACGTTCCTTCTCGGCACAGCCACAGCCCAGCTCCGAAATTCAAAACGTCCAGCCACTGCTCCCACACGAAAGGGGCTAGCACTGAAAGCTCTTGCTGGCCATCACCTGCCCTAGGCAGCCCTTCCACAGCCCCACAAGCACTGGCGCTCTGAGCTTCCTAGCCACAGCACAGTGGGGACGTTCCTTCTCGGCACATCCAGAGCCCAGCTCCGAAATTCAAAACGTCCAGCCACTGCTCCCACACCATAGGGGCTAGCACTGAAAGCTCTTGCTGGCCATCACCTGCCCTAGGCAGCCCTTCCACAGCCCCACAAGCACTGGCGCTCTGAGCTTCCTAGCCACAGCACAGTGGGGACGTTCCTTCTCGGCACAGCCACAGCCCAGCTCCGAAATTCAAAACGTCCAGCCACTGCTCCCACACCAAAGGGGCTAGCACTGAAAGCTCTTGCTGGCCATCACCTGCCCTAGGCAGCCCTTCCACAGCCCCACAAGCACTGGCGCTCTGAGCTTCCTAGCCACAGCACAGTGGGGACGTTCCTTCTCGGCACAGCCACAGCCCAGCTCCGAAATTCAAAACGTCCAGCCACTGCTCCCACACCAAAGGGGCTAGCACTGAAAGCTCTTGCTGGCCATCACCTGCCCTAGCCAGCCCTTCCACAGCCCCACAAGCACTGGCGCTCTGAGCTTCCTAGCCACAGCACAGTGGGGACGTTCCTTCTCGGCACAGCCACAGCCCAGCTCCGAAATTCAAAACGTCCAGCCACTGCTCCCACACGAAAGGGGCTAGCACTGAAAGCTCTTGCTGGCCAGCACCTGCCCTAGCCAGCCCTTCCACAGCCCGACAAGGACTGGCGCTCTGAGCTTCCTAGCCACAGCACAGTGGGGACGTTCCTTCTCGGCACATCCAGAGCCCAGCTCCGAAATTCAAAACGTCCAGCCACTGCTCCCACACCATAGGGGCTAGCACTGAAAGCTCTTGCTGGCCATCACCTGCCCTAGGCAGCCCTTCCACAGCCCCACAAGCACTGGCGCTCTGAGCTTCCTAGCCACAGCACAGTGGGGACGTTCCTTCTCAGCACAGCCACAGCCCAGCTCCGAAATTCAAAACGTCCAGCCACTGCTCCCACACC
>NW_027472407.1:0-29777 GCF_965638725.1 Aptenodytes patagonicus | reverse complement strand
GTGCCCCCTGGACCCCATTTCATGCCCCCTGGACCCCGTTCCATGCTCCTCTGACCCCTTTTCTCACCCTGTGACCCCATTTTGTGCCCCCTGGACCCCGTTCCGTGCTTCTCTGACCCCTTTTCTCACCCCGTGACCCCATTTAGTGCCCCCTGGACCCCGTTTCACGCCCCCCAACCCCTTTTCTCTCTCTCTGACTCCATTTCTTGTCCCCTGGACCCCATTTCTCACCCTGCCGCCCCATTTCTCACCCCCCCCGACCCCATTTTGTGCCCCGCCCACCCTATTCCGTGCTCCCCAACTTTTTTCCCCCGCCCTTCCACTCCGTTTTACGCTGCCCCCCCCCCCCCGAGCCCCATTTTGTGTCCCCCGGACCCCGTTGCTTGCCCCGCCGCCCCATTCCTCCCCGCTCCAACCCCGTTTCTCCTCCCTCCTCTCCGCCGCAGGAGGCAGCCTGCCGCAAAGAAGAAGAAGAACGCCGCGCCCGCGAACGCCAAGAAGAAGAAGAAGCCAAATGCCTGGAGAAATTCGAAGGGGCCGAACCCTTGGAAGCGGCCGAGCTTTTGGCTTTCACCGACTCCATGCTTCCCGGTTGTTCCCAGCTCCTGGATGAGCTCCCCGACACCGTCTACCGCGTCTGCGACCTCATCATGACGGCCGTCAAACGCAACGGGGCCGCTTACCGCGACTCCGTTCTCAAGCAAGTGGTCAAACAGGTAAAGAGAAAGGGGTTCCCCCACCCCCGCCCTCCGTTTCTTACGGTCACCTCGATATTTGGGTGACCCCTCCCCGACGCCCCGAAATTTAGGTTTGGGAGGCGGCCGACGTCCTCATCAAGGCGGCGTTGCCCCTCACCACCAGCGACACCAAAACGGTGTCGGAATGGATCAGTCAAATGGCGACTTTGCCTCAAGCTTCCAACTTGGCCACTCGTATCCTTCTCCTCACCCTCCTCTTCGAGGTGAGACGACGGGGGGGGACCCCAAAATATTTGGGGTGGGGGGTGGGGGTGTTGTTTCGCCTTGTATCCGCACCTTAATGCGTGCGGTGTTCTCCTAACGGCTCTTTTCTTCTCCCGAATCCCACTTTTGGGGTCAAAGCGTGCAGGTTTGGAGTATTTGTGGGGTGGCTTGGGTTGGTTTTTTTTTGGGGGGCGGTGGGGTGGGGCTAGGGGTTTTTTGGGGTGTCCCCGACCCCCAGGACCCACCTCGGTGACCCCCCCACCACCACCACCACCGCGTAGGAGCTGAAGCTGCCCTGCGCCCGGGTGGTGGAATCGAGCTGCGTGCTGGACGTCCTCATCAAGCTGCTGGAGGTGGTGCAGCCCTGCCTGCAAGCCGCCAAGGAGCACAAGGAGGTGCAGACCCCCAAGTAAGGAAGGGGGCCCCCCCCCCCCCCAAAAAAAAAACCCCGCCCCCCCGTGACACCCCCCTCCCCGCTGACGTCTTCGTGTGCGTCACCCCAAAAAGGTGGATCACCCCCGTCCTGCTGCTCATCGACTTCTACGAGAAGACGGCCGTCTCCTCCAAGCGTAGGGCTCAGATGAACAAGGTGGGGGGGGATGTGGGGGGGCTCTGGGGGGGGGGGGGGACGACACACACGACACGACGGGGGGACACCGGGGGGTCTGGAAGGGGGGTGGGCATCCTGGGAGGGACACGGGGCCCTGGGGGGGGGGGGCAGGGACACAGATGGGGTCACGGGGCGGGGGGGACACACCTGGGGTTGGGGGGGGGGGGGGGGGGGGGATACGGGGTTGTGGGGACACACGTGGGGTCCTGGGGGTGTCACACGAGGTCCTGGGGGTGTCACACGAGGTCCTGGGGGGATACGGGGTTGTGGGGACACACGTGGGGTCCTGGGGTGGGGACGTGTGGGGTCCTGGGGTTGTCACACGGGGTCCTGGGGGTGTCACACGAGGTCCTGGGGGGATACGGGGTTGTGGGGACACACGTGGGGTCCTGGGGTGGGGACGTGTGGGGTCCTGGGGGTGTCACACGGGGTCCTGGGGGTGTCACACGAGGTCCTGGGGGATACGGGGTTGTGGGGACACACGTGGGGTCCTGGGGTGGGGACGTGTGGGGTCCTGGGGTTGTCACACGGGGTCCTGGGGTGTCACACGAGGTCCTGGGGGGATACGGGGTTGTGGGGACACACGTGGGGTCCTGGGGTGGGGACGTGTGGGGTCCTGGGGGTGTCACACGGGGTCCTGGGGGTGTCACACGAGGTCCTGGGGGGATACGGGGTTGTGGGGACACATGTGGGGTCCTGGGGTGGGGACGTGTGGGGTCCTGGGGGTGTCACACGGGGTCCTGGGGGTGCCACACGAGGTCCTGGGGGGATACGGGGTTGTGGGGACACATGTGGGGTCCTGGGGTGGGGGACGTGTGGGGTCCTGGGGGTGTCACACGGGGTCCTGGGGGTGTCACACGAGGTCCTGGGGGGGATACGGGGTTGTGGGGACACATGTGGGGTCCTGGGGTGGGGACGTGTGGGGTCCTGGGGGTGTCACACGGGGTCCTGGGGGTGTCACACGAGGTCCTGGGGGGATACGGGGTTGTGGGGACACATGTGGGGTCCTGGGGTGGGGACGTGTGGGGTCCTGGGGGTGTCACACGGGGTCCTGGGGGACACAGGGTTATGGGGAGGAATAAGGGATCATGGGGACACACGTGGGGTCCTGGGGGTGTCACACGGGGTCCTGGGGGGACACGGGGTTACGGGGAGGAATAGGGGATCATGGGGGGAAACACGTGGGGTCCTGGGGGGGGGGACATGTGGGGTCCAGGGTGTCACATAGGGTCCTGGGGGTGTCACACGGGATCCTGGAGAGGGACACGGGGTCCTGGGGGTGTCACACGGGGTCCTGGGGGTGTCACATGAGGTCCTGGGGGGACACAGGGTTATGGGGAGGAATAAGGGATCATGGGGACACACGTGGGGTCCTGGGGGGGGGGGGATACGGGGTCTTGGGGGGGGACACGTGGGGTGGGGACATCCAGCGTTCTGGGGGAACACGTGGGTACCTGGGATGGGGATACGGGGTGCTGGGGGGTGACACCCAAGGTCCTGGGGGGGGGGACGGGACGGGACACGGGGTCCTGCGGAGGGTGACAAGCTGACGGTGCCCGTGGCGCCGCGGCCAGATGCAGCACACGGCGGCACCCAGAGACATCCTGAGTGGGGGGGGGGACGACGGCAACAACCCACAAGCTGGGGTACACGTGGTGACGCCCCCCCCCCCCCCCCGGCCGCCTGTCCTCCCCCCTCCGCCTGCCTCCCCCCTCCCAGTACCTGCAGGCAACTGGGAACAACTGGCGCTGGTTTGACGACCGCTCGGGTCGCTGGTGCAGCTACAGCGCCAGCAACAACAGCACCATCGACGCCGCCTGGCGCGCCGGCGAGACCAGCGTCCGCTTCACCGCCGGCCGCCGCCGCTACACCGTCCAGTTCACCACCATGGTGCAGGTACCGGCGGCGCCGCCACCGCAACCGGGGTGGGGGGGGACGGGGGACACGCGCGCACACACGCAGAGACGCAAAAGACGGGCGGAGGGGACACCCCCTCGTTGTCACCCGGGTGTTGTCTAGGTGAACGAGGAGACGGGCAACAGGCGGCCGGTGATGCTGACGCTGCTACGAGCCCCCCGATCCGGCAAGGGGGGGAAGGACGGCGCTGAAGGGGAGCGGGCGACCGAGGAAGGACGGGATCCGGAGGGAAGGGGCAAGGAGGAGCCCCCCGGTATGGAGGGGGGGGACACACACACACCATATAGGGATTTTGGGGGGGGGGGTGTCTTTGGGGGGGGCGGAGCTTGGGGGGAGGTGGGTGGGGAAGGGGTGTAGGGGGGTGATGCGGGGCTGGTATTTGGGGCTGGGAGGGGATTAGGGGCTCGGGGGGGGGGGGGGGATTTGGGGGCCTTGGGGGGGTCCGGAGAGCTCGGGGGGGGGGGGTTTGGTGACTGACGTCCCTGCACCCCCAAAGTTGGGGGGGTGTTGGAGGATGTGGGGTTTGGGGGGAGCTGGGTGGTGAAAGGGGGGTGGTATAGGGGGGGATTTGGGGGCCATGGGGGGGTCCGGAGAGCTCGGGGGGGGGGGTTGGTGACTGACGTCCCTGCACCCCCAAAGTTGGGGGGGTGTCGGAGGATGTGGGGTTTGGGGGGAGCTGGGTGGTGAAAGGGGGGTGGTATAGGGGGGGATTTGGGGGCCTTGGGGGGGGGGGGGTCCCAGGAGGCCGCGGCGGGGGGGTGACAGGTTGTTGGGGGGGTGACCCGTGTCTCTGCACTCCCAGAACCAGGTGACAGGGGGGGATACGGGACTCGGGGCGGCGGGGGGGGGGGGGGGGGGGAAGCGGGGTGATAGAGGGGATTTCTCAGGGGGAATATTGGGGGGATTTGGGGCTAGGGGGGAAGCTTTGGGGGCCGTGGGGGGGTCGGAGAGGCCCCAGGGGGGTCGCTGGCTTTTGGGGGGGCTCACCACGACCCACATCCCCGCAGCCCCAGAGCCGACGTCGGAGGAAGAGGCTTCGGCAGCCCCATCCTCATCCTCCCCCTCCCCGTCCTCCACCTCCCCCTCCCCGGAGGATCCCTCGGGATGGTCGGAAGCTCCGGTGCGAGGTCTGGCGGAAGAAGCGGTGCCGGCGGTTCTCCGAGCGTGCGTCAGTATGTTGGGGGTACCGGTGGACCCCGATACCCTCCACGCCACCCTCCGCCTCTGCCTTCGCCTCACCCGGCACCACAAACACGCCTTGCTCTTCGCCGAGCTGCGCAGCACCCGCACCATCCTGGGGCTCACCCAGAGCTCCGGCTTCACCGGCTTCACCCCCCTCGTCACCCTCCTCTTCCGGCACATCATCGAGGATCCCTGCACCCTGCGGCACACCATGGAGAAGGTGCCGGGGGGGGACGGGACACGGGACGGGGCACGATGACGACGGGGGCTTGGGGACGAAGGGGTGGGGGCTGGGGGACAAGGGGATGGTGGAGTCGGGGGGCTGGGGACAAGGATCGGGCATGTAGGGGGATCAGGGACTTGGGGCGCTGGGGACAAGGGGATGGGGGAGTCGGGGGCTGGGGACAAGGGGAGTCGGGGCTGGGGACAAGGGGAGTCAGGGGGCTGGGGGACAAGGGGATTGAGGAGTCGGGGGGCTGGGGACAAGGGGAGTTGGGGGGCTGGGGACAAGGGGATGGGGGAGTCGGGGGCTGGGGACAAGGGGATTGAGGAGTCGGGGGGCTGCGGGACAAGGGGATCAAGGAGTCGGGGGGCTGGGGACAAGGGGATGGGGGAGTCGGGGGGCTGGGGACAAGGGGATGGGCCATCAGGGGGCTGGGGACAAGGGAATTGAGGAGTCGGGGGGCTGGGGACAAGGGGAGTTGGGGGGCTGGGGACAAGGGAATTGAGGAGTCGGGGGGCTGGGGACAAGGGAATTGAGGAGTCGGGGGGCTGGGGACAAGGGGATGGAGGAGTCGGGGGCTGGGGGATAAGGGGATCGAGGAGTCGGGGGGCTGGGGACAAGGGGATGAAGGAGTCGGGGGGGCTGGGGACAAGGGGATCGGGGAGTCGGGGCTGGGGACAAGGGGAGTCAGGGGGCTGGGGGACAAGGGGATCGAGGAGTTGGGCTGGGGACAAGGGGATCGAGGAGTCGGGGCTGGGGACAAAGGGATGGGGGAGTCGGGGGCTGGGGACAAGGGGAGTCGGGGGGCTGGGGACAAGGGGATGGGGGAGTCGGGGGGCTGGGGACAAAGGGATTAGGGGGACTTGGAGAGCAGGGGACAAGGGGATGAGGCAGGCGAAGGGCTGGGGACACGGGGATCGGGGACATGGGAGTCAGGAGGACGCGGGGCTGGGGGAGTCGGGGGGCTGGGGGACAAGGATCAGGCAGGTGAGGGGATCGGGGTCTTGGGGGTCTGCGGGACAAGGGGATCAGGGAGGTGGGGGTCCAGGGGACGCTGGGGGACAAGGGGGTCGGGGCTCCAGGGGACACTGGGGACAAGGGGATGGGGGAATCGGGGTTCCAGGGGACACTGGGGACGAGGGGATGGGGGAATCGGGGTTCCAGGGGACACTGGGGACGAGGGGATGGGGGAATTGGGGTTCCAGGGGACACTGGGGACGAGGGGATGGGGGAATTGGGGCTCCGGGGGACACTGGGGACGAGGGGATGGGGGAATTGGGGCTCCGGGGGACACTGGGGACGAGGGGATGGGGGAATTGGGGCTCTGGGGGACACTGGGGACAAGGGGATGGGGGAACTGGGGCTCTGGGGGGCACTGGGGACGAGGGGATGGGGGAACTGGGGCTCCGGGGGACACTGGGGACGAGGGGATGGGGGAATTGGGGCTCGGGGGACACTGGGGACGAGGGGATGGGGGAGATACGAGGGGCTGGGGGACGCTGGGGGATGGGGATCCGAGGGCTCTGGGCTCAGGGAGGAGGGGGGTCAAAGGGGGTACAGGGCTGTTGGGGAGGACCAGCCCCCCATCACGTTGGGTGGGGGACAGCCTGGGGGTCCCCCAATGTCGCGTGTGTCTGTGTCCCCCCCCCCAACAACGCGGTGACTCCCCCTTCCAGGTTGTGCGGTCGGCGGCCACCAGCGGGGCGCACCACCTCGGGGTGTGGTTTCGGGGAGCCTGGGTTCCCGAGAAGTCAACTACATCCTTCGGGTGTTGGGTCCCGCCGCCTGCCGCAGCCCCCACGTCTTCACCGAGGTGGCCACCGGCTGTATCCGTATTGCCCTGCCCGCTCCTCGCGGATCCGGCACCGGTGAGTCTCGGGGGATCCCGCGGGAGTCCCTCTGATCCAAAATGGGGTCCCGTGGGGTGCTTGTGGCTTCGAAATAGGGTCCCGTGGGGGCTCGTGGCTCAAAACTGGGGTCCCAGGGGTGCCCGCAGTTCCAAAATGGGGGTCCCGGGGGTCCCTGTGGTTCCCGTGGGTGCCTGCGGCTCAGAAATGGGGGTCCTGTGGGTGCCCGCAGCTCCAAAATGGGGGTTCCAGGGGTCCCCGTGGTTCCCGTGGGTGCCTGCGGCTCAGAAATGGGGGTCCTGTGGGTGCCCGCAGCTCCAAAATGGGGGTCCCGGGGGTCCCCGTGGTTCCCGTGGGTGCCTGCGGCTCAGAAATGGGGGTCCCGTGGGTGCCCGCAGCTCCAAAATGGGGGTCCCGGGGGTCCCCGTGGTTCCCGTGGGTGCCTGCGGCTCAGAAATGGGGGTCCTGTGGGTGCCCGCAGCTCCAAAATGGGGGTCCCGGGGGTCCCCGTGGTTCCCGTGGGTGCCTGCGGCTCAGAAATGGGGGTCCCGTGGGTGCCCGCAGCTCCAAAATGGGGGTCCCGGGGGTCCCCGTGGTTCCCGTGGGTGCCTGCAGCTCAGAAATGGGGGTCCTGTGGGTGCCCGCAGCTCCAAAATGGGGGTCCCAGGGGTCCCTGTGGCTCTGAAATAGGGGTCCCAGGGGTCCCCGTGGGTGCCCACAGCTCCAAAACAGGGTGCTGTGGGTCCCTACGGCTCTGAAATGGGGGTCTCAGGGGTCCCTGTGCCTCCCGTGGGTGCCTGTGGCTTGGAAACGGGGGTCCCATGGGTGACCGTGGCCCTGAAATGGGGGTCCCAGGGGTCCCTGCAGCTCCCGCGGGTGCTACCGCTCCAAAACGGAGTCCCGTTAAGTCCCCACAGCTCTGCAGTGGGGTCCCAGGGGTCCCCGCGGCTCCAGCGCCCGCAAGCCCTATACAGGGTGACAACGTGGGGGGTCCCACGGCTCCCCGCAACCCCAAAATGGGGGTGCCGGGGGTCCCTTTCCCCCCCGAAATTGGGGGTCCCAGGGTTCCCTTTTAGCCCCACAATCGGGCTCCCGCAGGTGCCTTTGGCTCCAAAATGGGGCTTTATCGCAGCTCCGGCACCCGCGAGCCCTATACGGGGTGACAACATAGGGATCCCGGGGAGCCTCCCGGGACCCCTTGGCCCCCCCCCCCCGACACCCCCTTTCTGCTCCCCCCCCCCCCCTCCCCGACAGCCTCGGATGACGAATTTGAGAACCTGCGGATCAAGGGTCCCAACGCGGTGCAGCTGGTGAAGACGACGCCGGTGAAGCCGGCGGCGCTGCCGGCCATCCCCGACCCCATCAAGGACGTCATCTACGACATGCTCAACGCCCTGGCCGCCTACCACGCGCCCGAAGAGGGTACGGATGATTTTTGGGGCCCCCCCCCCCCCCCCCCCCGGGAATTGTACATCCCCACTGGGGATTCCGCATCCAGCCGCCTCCGGGGAGTTTTGGGGGGGCAGCAGGGAGGAGGAAGATGGGGGGGCGTTGGGAAAGGGAGGGGTATGGAGGGAGGAGAATTGGGGGGAGTACAGGGGGGAGAATCGGGGTGCACGTGGGGGGGAGGAATTGGGGTGCCCCCAGGGAGTGGGGTGCCCCCGGGGGGGGAATTGGGGTGCCCCCTATGGGGTACAGAATTGGGTGCCCCCAGGGAGTGCACTGCAACATGGAAGGGGAATTGGGGTGCCCATATGGGGGGAGAATTGGGGTGCCCATGGGGAGTGGGATGCGTATTGGGGTGCCCCCAGGGAGTGGGCTGCATACTCGGGGGGGGGGAAGAATTGGGGTGCCCCTATGGGGTAGATAATTGGGTGCCCCCAGGGAGTGCGCTGCAATATGGAAGGGGAATTGGGGTGCCCCCAGGGAGGGGGGTGCCCATATGGGGGGAGAATTGGGGTGCCCATGGGGAGTGGGATGCGTATTGGGGTGCCCCCAGGGAGTGGGCTGCATACTCGGGGGGGGGGAAGAATTGGGGTGCCCCTATGGGGTAGATAATTGGGTGCCCCCCAGGGAGTGCGCTGCAATATGGAAGGGGAATTGGGGTGCCCCCAGGGAGGGGGGTGCCCATATGGGGGGAGAATTGGGGTGCCCATGGGGAGTGAGATGCGTATTGGGGTGCCCCCAGGGAGTGGGCTGCATACTTGGGGGGGGGGAGAATTGGGGTGCCCCTATGGGGTAGAGAATTGGGTGCCCCCAGGGAGTGCGCTGCAACATGGAAGGGGAATTGGGGTGCCCCCAGGGAGGGGGGTGCCCATATGGGGGGAGAATTGGGGTGCCCATGGGGAGTGGGATGCGTATTGGGGTGCCCCCAGGGAGTGGGCTGCATACTTGGGGGGGGGGAGAATTGGGGTGCCCCTATGGGGTAGAGAATTGGGTGCCCCCAGGGAGCGCATTGCACATGGAAGGGGAATTGGGGTGCCCCCAGGGAGGGGGGGGTGCCCATATGGGGGGAGAATTGGGGTGCCCACGGGGAGTGGGGTGCACGAGGGGGGAAGAATTGGGGTGCCCGCAGGGGACATGGAGAATTGGGGACCCCCCTGGAAGTGGGGTGCCCTGTGGGGTCTAGAACCGGGGTGCCCATAGTAGGGACGCGCCATTCCCGGCAGCGCCCGTGGGGCACAGACCCCAGTCAATTTTAGGGGTGTCCCCAAGGCTTTTCTTTGGGGGGGGTCTCCTCACACGTGCCACTCACCTCAACCCCCCCCCCCCCCCCAAAAGGTGACAAGGGGGACCCCAAAAGCGCGGCCCCCAGCGAGGTCAGCCAGCTCCTCTCCGACATCGGGGACGACATGTACCAGCAGTACCGCAGCCTGACGCGCCAGCCCGGCGACTTCGACCCCCCCGCCGGCTTCGCCATCAACGTCAGTTGGGGGCTGGAGGGGAATTTGGGGGGGCTGGGGGGGGGGGGGGGATTTGGGGGGGCTGGGGGGCTTGGAGGGGGGCGTGGGGTTTGGGGGGGGAGCGTTCCTAGGGTCGCCGCGGGGTGATGGGAGCGGGTATGGGGAATGGCTGGGGTGGGGGGGGGTATTGGGGAGGGGGATTTGGGGTGCGGAGGGGGGGATGTGGGGTGGGGAGGGGGTTTTGGGGGTGCTGTGGGGTTTTGGGGGGGCCTCCCCGGCTCTGACGTCCGTCCGTGTCCCCCCCCGGCTCCCACAGGCCCAGGTCTTCGCTGCCGATGGCGCTGCTGCAGAGACGCCGCCCTCGGGAACCCCCCAGGGAGAAGGTATCGGCGTCCCCCCCTCCCCTCCCTCTACCCCTCAACGTACCCCCAACGTCCCCGAGCCCCCTAACGTCCCCTCCACGTCCCCGAGCCACTTAACGTCCCCTCCATGTCCCCTCCGAGTCCTCTAATGTCCCCTCCATGTCCTCCGGTTCTCTAACGTTCCCCCCCACGTCCCTGAGTCCCCTAAAGTCCCCTCTGCGTCCTTGAGACCTTTAATGTCCCCCCACCGTCCCCTCCACGTCCCTGAGCCTCCCAACATCCCTTCCGTGTCCCCGAGCCCTTGAACGTCCCCTCCACGTCCTTGAGACTTTTAATGTCCCCTCTATGTCCCCTCCACGTCCCCGAGCCCCGCAACGTCCCCTCCGCGTCCTTGAACCCCCTAATGTCCCCTCCGTGACCCCAAGACCTTTAATGTCCCCTCCACGTCCCTGAGCCCCCCAACGTTGCCTCCATGTCCCCGAGCCCCCCAACGTCCCCTCCACGTCCTTGAACCTCCTGATGTCCCCTCCGTGTCCCCGAGACCTTTTAACGTCTCTTCCACATGACCCTTAATGTCCCCTCCATGTCCCCGAGCCCCGCAACGTCCCCTCCACATCCTTGAACCCCCTAATGTCCCCTCTGTGTCCCCGAGACCTTTAACGTCCCCTCAATGTGACCTTTTAATGTCCCTCCATGTCCCCAAGCCCCACAACGTCCCCTCTGCGTCCTTGAACCCCCTAATGTCCCCTCTGTGTCCCTGAGACCTTTAACGTCCCCTCCACGTCCCCGAGCCCCCCAACGTCCCCTCCACATCCTTGAACCCCCTAATGTTCCCTCCGTGTCCCCGAGACCTTTAGCGTCCCCTCCACGTCCCCGAGCCCCCCAACATTTCCTCCATGTCCCCGAGCCCCCCAATGTCCCCTCCGTGTCCCCGAGACCTTTAGCGTCTCCTCCACGTGACCTTTAACGTCCCCTCCACGTCCCCGAGCCCCACAACGTCCCCTCTGCGTCCTTGAACCCTCTAATGTCCCCTCTGTGTCCCCGACCCCCCCATCATTTCCTCCATGTCCCCAAGCACCCCAACATCTCCTCCGCGTCCCTGAGCCCCCCAACGTCCCCTCTGCTTCCCCAAGCCCCCCAACGTCCCCTCTGCGTCATTGAACCCCCTAATGTCCCCTCCGTGTCCCCGAGACCTTTAACGTCCCCTCCACGTCCCTGAGCCCCCCAACGTCCCCTCCACATCCTTGAACCCCCTAATGTCCCCTCCGTGTCCCCGAGACCTTTAGCGTCTCCTCCACGTGACCTTTTAACGTCCCTCCATGTCCCCAAGCCCCCCAACGTCCCCTCTGCTTCCCCGAGCCCCCCAACATCCCCTCTGCGTCCTTGAACCCCCTAATGTCCCCTGTGTCCTTGAGACCTTTAACGTCCCCTCCATGTCCCTGAGCCCCCCAACATTTCCTCCACGTCCCCGAGCCCCCCAACGTCCCCTCCACGTCCTTGAACCCCCTAATGTCCCCTCCGTGTCCCCGAGACCTTTAACGTCCCCTCCACGTCCCCGACCCCACAACGTCCCCTCTGCGTCCTTGAACCCCCTAATGTCCCCTCCGTGTCCCTGAGACCTTTAACGTCCCCTCCATGTCCCCGAGCCCCACAACGTCCCCTCCGCGTCCTTGAACCCCCTAATGTCCCCTCCGTGTCCCTGAGACCTTTAACGTCCCCTCCACGTCCCCGAGCCCCACAACGTCCCCTCTGCGTCCTTGAACCCCCTAATGTCCCCTCTGTGTCCCCGACCCCCCCATCATTTCCTCCATGTCCCCAAGCACCCCAACATCTCCTCCGCGTCCCTGAGCCCCCCAACGTCCCCTCTGCTTCCCCGAGCCCCCCAACGTCCCCTCTGCGTCATTGAACCCCCTAATGTCCCCTCCGTGTCCCCGAGACCTTTAACGTCCCCTCCACGTCCCTGAGCCCCCCAACGTCCCCTCCACATCCTTGAACCCCCTAATGTCCCCTCCGTGTCCCCGAGACCTTTAGCGTCTCCTCCACGTGACCTTTTAACGTCCCTCCATGTCCCCAAGCCCCCCAACGTCCCCTCTGCTTCCCCGAGCCCCCCAACATCCCCTCTGCGTCCTTGAACCCCCTAATGTCCCCTGTGTCCTTGAGACCTTTAACGTCCCCTCCATGTCCCTGAGCCCCCCAACATTTTCTCCACGTCCCCGAGACCCCCAACGTCCCCTCCACGTCCTTGAACCCCCTAATGTCCCCTCCGTGTCCCCAAGACCTTTAGCGTCCCCTCCACGTCCCCGAGCCCCCCAATGTCCCCTCCGTGTCCCCGAGACCTTTAGCGTCTCCTCCACGTGACCTTTAACGTCCCCTCCACGTCCCCGAGCCCCACAGTGTCCCCTCTGCGTCCTTGAACCCCCTGATGTCCCCTCCGTGTCCCCGAGACCTTTAACGTCCCCTCCACGTCCCCAAGCCCCCCAACATTTCCTCCACGTCCCCGAGCCCCCCAATGTCCCCTCCGTGTCCCCGAGACCTTTAGCGTCTCCTCCACGTGACCTTTAACGTCTCCTCCACGTCCCCGAGCCCCTCAATGTCCCCTCCGCGTCCCCCAGACCTTTACCGTCCCCCTAATGTCCCCAAGCCGCCCCCCCCACCCCCCCTAACTCTGCCCCCCGCCTCCCCGCAGCAGCCAGCCCCGAGGAGGGCCGGGAGGGCCGGAAGGAGAAGGACGGGGAGCGCGGGGAGGAGCGGCAGCGGGCCAAGGGCTCCAAGCCCCTCATGCCCACCTCCACCATCCTGCGCCTGCTGGCCGAGCTGGTGCGCTCCTACGTGGGCATCGCCACCCTCATCGCCAACTACAGCTACACCGTGGGACAGTCCGAGCTCATCAAGGAGGTGACGATACAGCCGGACGCGGTGAAGGGGACACCCCGCCCCAGCCCCCCCCCCCGGCCTCCCAGGGCTCGGCCCCGTGGCGGCACGCGCGCGCGTCCCTCCGCCCAGCCTCGGGGTGTCTTGGCGGCGGGGTGCGGCTGTCACGCTGTTGCGGGGCTGGGGTTGTGTGTGTGTGTGGGGGGGGGGGGGGGGGGTTGTCACGCTGCACGACGGACGTCTTCTCGCCCCGCGTGGCGGGGGTCCCCTGTCGCCCTGCGTGGTGGGTTTCCTTGTGCCGCCACGCGCTGGGGTCCCTGTCACCGTGTACGTCGAGGTGTCTTGTCACCCCACGTGCTGGGGTCCCTGTCACCCCATGCAGCAGGGTCCCTGTCACCGTGTGCGTCGAGGTGTCATGTCACCCCACACAGCAGGGTCCCTGTCACCATGTGTGTTGAAGTTCCCTGTCACCCCATGTGCTGGGGTCCCCTGTCACCCCACGTGCTGGGGTCCCCTGTCACCCCATGCACTGGGGTCCCTGTCACCATGTGCATCGAGGTCCCCTGTCACCCCACATGCTGGGGTCCCTGTCACCCCACGCAGCAGGGCCCCTGTCACCATGTGTGTCGAGGTGTCCTGTCACCCCACGTGCTGGGGTCCCTGTCACCATGTGCATCGAGGTCCCCTGTCACCCCACATGCTGGGGTCCCTGTCACCCCACACAGCAGGGCCCCTGTCACCATGTGTGTTGAGGTGTCCTGTCACCCCACGTGCTGGGGTCCCTGTCACCGTGTGCATCGAGGTCCCCTGTCACCCCACATGCTGGGGTCCCTGTCACCCCACACAGCAGGGCCCCTGTCACCATGTGTGTCGAGGTGTCCTGTCACCCCACGTGCTGGGGTCCCTGTCACCGTGTGCATCGAGGTCCCCTGTCACCCCACGCAGCAGGGCCCCTGTCACCATGTGTGTCGAGGTGTCCTGTCACCCCACGTGCTGGGGTCCCTGTCACCGTGTGCGTCGAGGTGTCCTGTCACCCCACCCACTAGGGTCCCTGTCACCGTGTGCGTCGAGGTCCCCTGTCACCCCACGCACTGGGTCCCTGTCACCGTGTGCATCAAGGTCCCCTGTCACCCCCTGCGCTGGGGTCCCTCGTCACCCCATATAGAAGGTTCCCCTCTACCCCCAGGCACCGGGGGGTCCCTGTCACCCCGCATGCTGGGGTCCCCTGTCACCCCACGCAGCGGGGTCCCTGTCACCGTGTGCGTCGAGGTCCCCTGTCACCCCAGGCACTGGGGTCCCTCGTCACCCCATATAGAAGGTTCCCCTGTACCCCCAGGCACCGGGGTCCCCATCACCACGTGCATCAAGGCGTCCTGCCACCCCCCACCCCATCTTCCCTTGTCACCGCACACCAGGTCCCCCTTTGTCACCCAACTCCCAGCGTCCCCAGGCTCCCCCCCACGCCTCGGAGCCGGGGCGATTTGGGGGTCCCGCCCCCTCCAAAGCCCCCAGGGGGGAGTGTTTCGGGGTGTCTGACCCCCTCCGCCGCTTCCCGCAGGATTGCAGCGTGCTGGCCTTTGTCCTGGACCACCTCCTGCCCCACACGCAGAACGCCGAGGACAAGGACACGCCGGCGCTGGCCCGGCTCTTCCTGGCCAGTCTGGCGGCGGCGGGCAGCGGCACCGACGCCCAGGTGGCTCTGGTCAACGAGGTGAAGGCGGCCCTGGGACGGGCGCTGGCCATGGCCGAGAGCACCGAGAAGCACGCCAGGTGGGGGACACGGGGACACAGGGGACACCCTGGGGACACCGCGGTGTCACCGCGGGGCCATCCCGGCCACCAGCGCCCTCGCGGCCACACCGTTACGGGGTTGACGCGTCCTCCGTGGGGTTGACGTGTCGTCCACGGTGGGGGAGATGTTCCTCCGGGGTTGAGACGTTCTCCACGGGGGGTGCGATGTCCCTCGCGGGGTTGAGACGTCCTCCACGGGGGGTGCGATGTCCCTCACGGGGTTGAGACGTCCTCCACGGGGTGTGACACGTCCTCCACGGGGTCGAGATGTCCTCCACGGGGTGTGACACGTCCTCCACGGGGTCGAGATGTCCTCCACGGGGTGTGACATGTCCTCCGCGGGGTTGAGATGTCCTCCACGGGATTGATGTCTCTTCCGCGGGGTTGGCGCCTCCTTCGTTGGGGGTGTCAGGTCCTCCTCGGGGGTTGATGCGTCCTTCGCTGGGGGTGTCACGTCCTCCACGGGGGTTGACGCCACCTCCACGGGGTTGACGCGTCTTCCGCAGGGATGGTACGTCCTCCCATGGGGGCGATACGATTTCCGTGGGGGTTGACGCGTTCCCCGTGGGAGCGTGCCACATCCCCGAGGCGTGTGACGCATCCCCTCGTCCCCACCCGCAGGCTCCAAGCCGTCATGTGCATCATCAGCACCATCATGGAGTCCTGCCCCTCCACCTCCAGCTTCTACAGCAGCGCCGCCAAGACCCAACACAACGGCATGAACAACATCATCCGCCTCTTCCTCAAGAAGGGCTTGGTCAACGACCTGGCGAGGGTCCCTCACAGCCTCGACCTCTCCAGGTACGAGCCCACCCGGACACCTGGGTCCACTCTTATCGGGCGTCTTGAGGGGTCGTGGTGGGTCTTGGGTGGTCTTGAGGGGTTGTGGGTGGTCGTGGTGGGTCTTGAGGGGTCGTGGTGGGTCTTGAGGGGTCATGGTGGGTCTTGGGCATCTTGAGGGGTTGTGGGTGGTCTTGGTGGGTCTTGAGGGGTCGTGGTGGGTCTTGAGGAGTCGTGGTGGGTCATGGGTGGTCTTGAGGGGTTGTGGGAGGTCTTGGGGAGTTGTGATGGGTCTTGAGGAGTCTCAGTGGGTCGTGGTGGGTCATGGGTGGTCTTGAGGGGTCTTGGTGGGTCTTGGGGAGTTGTGGTGGGTCTTGAGGGGTCATGGTGGGTCTTGGGCGTCTTGAGGAGTCGTGGTGGGTCATGGGTGGTCTTGAGGGGTCGTGGTGGGTCTTGAGGGGTCGTGGTGGGTCTTCGGGGGTCATGGTGGGTCATGGGTGGTCTTGGGGAGTTGTGGTGGGTCTTGAGGAGTCTTGATGGGTCTTGGTGGGTCTTGGGGAGTTGTGGTGGGTCTTGAGGGGTCATGGTGGGTCTTGGTCATCTTGAGGGGTTGTGGGTGGTCTTGCTGGGTCTTGAGGGGTCATGGTGGGTCTTGAGGGGTCGTGGTGGGTCTTGAGGGGTCGTGGTGGGTCTTTGGGGGTCATGGGTGGTCTTGAGGGGTCGTGGGAGGTCTTGGGCATCTTGAGGGGTTGTGGGTGGTCTTGCTGGGTCTTGAGGGGTCGTGGTGGGTCTTGAGGGGTCGTGGTGGGTCTTGAGGGGTCGTGGTGGGTCTTTGGGGGTCATGGTGGGTCATGGGTGGTCTTGAGGGGTTGTGGGAGGTCTTGGGGAGTTGTGATGGGTCTTGAGGAGTCTCAGTGGGTCGTGGTGGGTCGTGGGTGGTCTTGAGGGGTCTTGGTGGGTCTTGGGGAGTTGTGGTGGGTCTTGAGGGGTCATGGTGGGTCTTGGGCGTCTTGAGGGGTCTTGAGGAGTCGTGGTGGGTCATGGGTGGTCTTGAGGGGTCGTGGTGGGTCTTCGGGGGTCATGGTGGGTCATGGGTGGTCTTGGGGAGTTGTGGTGGGTCTTGAGGAGTCTTGATGGGTCGTGGTGGGTCATGGGTGGTCTTGAGGGGTCTTGGTGGGTCTTGGGGAGTTGTGGTGGGTCTTGAGGGGTCATGGTGGGTCTTGGTCATCTTGAGGGGTTGTGGGTGGTCTTGCTGGGTCTTGAGGGGTCATGGTGGGTCTTGAGGGGTCGTGGTGGGTCTTCGGGGGTCTTGGTGGGTCATGGGTGGTCTTGAGGGGTCGTGGGAGGTCTTGGGGAGTTGTGGTGGGTCTTGAGGGGTTGTGGGTGGTCTTGGTGGGTCTTGGGGAGTTGTGGGTCTTGATGGGTCGTGGCAGGTCTTCGGGGGTCATGGGTGGTCTTGGGGGGTCGTGGAGCTCTTGGAGGGTCGTGGTGGCTCTTGAGGGGTCATGGGAGTCTTGAGGGCTTGCGGGGTCGTGGTGGGTCTTGGGGAACTGTGGTGGGTCTTGAGGGGTCGTGGGAGGTCTTGAGGGTCATGGGGGTCTTGAGGGCTTGTGGGGGTCGGGGAGGGTTTGGGGGGGGATGCGGGGGTCTCCCTGGACGCCAGGGTCCCACCTGACAGCCCACCCCCACCCCTCACCGCAGCCCCAACATGGCGAACACGGTGAACGCGGCGCTGAAGCCGCTGGAGACGCTGTCCCGCATCGTCAACCAGCCCAGCGGCCTCTTCGGCACCAAGGGCTCCTCCAGCAAGAGCAAGGGAGAGGGGGCCGGGGGGGCACGGGAAGCCGGAGCCGCACCCCCCGACGGAGGTACCTGCACCCCCAAGAACCCCCAAATCTCCCCCGGGTCCCCCGACACCTCTGTCACCCCGTATCTCCCCTGTGTTCCCCCCCCCCATATCCCCTCTGTCCCCCTGTCTTACTTGTGCCCCCCATCTCTGCTGTGTTCCCCCTGTCTCCCCGTGCCCCCCACATCTCCTCTCTGCCCCCCATCTCTCTCATGGCCCCCCCATCATTTCCCCTGTGTCCCCCCATCTTCCCTGTGCCCCCCACATCTTTCGTGTCCCCCTCGTTTCTCCCTTGTCCCCCCTATCTCTGGTGTCCCCACCCAATACCCCTCCCCCCAATATCTCCCCTGTCCCCCCCCAATCTCCCCTCTGTCCCCCACATCTCTCGTGTCCCCCCAATTTTCCCTGTCCCCCCCCTGCCTTGGTCCCCCCACATCGTCCCATCACTCCTTTATCACCCCTTGTGTCCCCTGCATCCCCCCCCATGTCCCTCCTCGTGGCCACCCCGGGGGGGACCTGCCTGACACCCCCCTCTCCCCCCCCCAAAAAAAAGGGGACCCCGGGGACCCCGAGCCCCCCGAGGAGGACGCGGAGGCGGCGCAGGCGGAGGCGGCCGACGGCGACATGGACGGGGAAGCTGAGGGTGACACGGTGGTGCTGGCCGGGCAGCCCGAGGGGCTCAGCACCCAGGAGATGCAGGTGAGGACACCCCCCCCCCCCCCCCAAATCCCACGTACCCCCAAATCCCACCCTCAGCGCCCCCTAATTCCCCCCATAACACACACCCCCCCCCCCAAGGTGGAAAACGAGCTGGAGGATCTCATCGACGAGCTGCTGGAGAGGGACGGGGCCGCCGGCAACAGCACCATCATCGGTGAGAGCCCCCGCCAAAACCGGGGTCCCCCTGGATATCAGGCGCTCCCCCCCAAATATCGGGGTGCCCCCCCCCGCACCCCTTAACGGTGGGTTCCCCCCCCCCCCCCCCCCAAAAGTGAGCCGCTCGGGCGAGGACGAGTCGCAGGAGGACGTGCTGATGGACGAAGCTCCCTCCAACCTCAGCCAAGCCTCCACGCTGCAGGCTAACCGGGAAGGTGAGCGCCTTGCGGGGGGGGGGGGGGCCCCAAGAGTTTTGGGGGTTCAGGGGGAAATTTGGGGGGATGGGGAGGGTGGGGGGGATGCCGAGAAGCCCACCTACCCGCCCCCCCCCCCCCCCCTTTACCCCGCCAAGATTCCATGAACATCCTGGATCCCGAAGACGAGGAGGAGCACACGCAGGAGGAAGACAGCAGCGGCAGCAACGAGGACGAGGACGACAGCCAGGACGAGGAGGAGGAGGAAGAGGAGGAAGACGAGGACGATCAGGTGGGAGACCCCGACGCCTGGGTCCTCGCCGTGAGGGGGGGGGGGGGGGGGGGGGCAGTGGTGCCGCCACCGTTTGGGGTCGGGGGGGCCCCCTTTCGGGTCAGGGGCTGCCATTAGGGGTCAGGGTGCCCCCATTTGGGGTCGGGGTGCCCCCATTTCAGGTCAGGGTGCCCCAATTTTGGGTCGGGGTGCCCCCGTTTCAGGTCAGGAGCTGCCATTTTGGGTCGGGGTGCCCCAATTTTGGGTCAGGGTGCCCCCATTTCAGGTCAGGGGCTGCCATTTTGGGTCGGGGTGCCCCCATTTGGGGTCGGGGTGCCCCCATTTCAGGTCAGGGGCTGCCATTTTGGGTCAGGGTGCCCCAATTTTGGGTCGGGGTGCCCCCGTTTCAGGTCGGGGTGCCCCCATTTCAGGTCAGGGGCTGCCATTTTGGGTCAAGGTGCCCCAATTTTGGGTCGGGGTGCCCCCGTTTCAGGTCAGGAGCTGCCATTAGGGGTCAGGGTGCCCCAATTTTGGGTCGGGGTGCCCCCGTTTCAGGTCAGGGGCTGCCATTAGGGGTCAGGGTGCCCCCATTTGGGGTCGGGGTGCCCCCGTTTGAGGTCAGGAGCTGCCATTTTGGGTCAGGGTGCCCCAATTTTGGGTCGGGGTGCCCCCGTTTCAGGTCAGGAGCTGCCATTAGGGGTCAGGGTGCCCCCATTTCAGGTCAGGGGCTGCCATTAGGGGTCAGGGTGCCCCCATTTGGGGTCAGGGTGCCCCCGTTTCAGGTCAGGGGCTGCCATTTTGTCTCAGGGTGCCCCAATTTTGGGTCAGGGTGCCCCCGTTTCAGGTCAGGAGCTGCCATTTTGGGTTGGGGTGCCCCAATTTTGGGTCAGGGTGCCCCCGTTTCAGGTCAGGGGCTGACATTTTGGGTCAGGGTGCCCCAATTTTGGGTCGGGGTGCCCCCGTTTCAGGTCGGGGTGCCCCCATTTCAGGTCAGGGGCTGCCATTAGGGGTCAGGGTGCCCCCATTTGGGGTCGGGGTGCCCCCGTTTGAGGTCAGGAGCTGCCATTTTGGGTCAGGGTGCCCCAATTTTGGGTCGGGGTGCCCCCGTTTCAGGTCAGGGGCTGCCATTAGGGGTCAGGGTGCCCCCATTTTGGATCAGGGTGCCCCTGTTTCAGGTCAGGGGCTGCCATTAGGGGTCAGGGTGCCCCCATTTGGGGTCAGAGTACCCCCGTTTCAGGTCAGGGGCTGCCATTTTGTCTCAGGGTGCCCCAATTTTGGGTTGGGGTGCCCCCGTTTCAGGTCAGGGGCTGCCATTAGGGGTCAGGGTGCCCCCATTTGGGGTCAGGGTACCCCCGTTTCAGGTCAGGGGCTGCCATTTTGTCTCAGGGTGCCCCAATTTTGGGTTGGGGTGCCCCCGTTTCAGGTCAGGGGCTGCCATTAGGGGTCAGGATGCCCCCATTTCAGGTCAGGGGCTGCCATTTTGAGCTGGGGTGCCCCAATTTTGGGTCAGGGTGCCCCCGTTTGGGGTCAGGGTGCCCCCGTTTCAGGTCGGGGTGCTCCCATTTCAGGCCATTTTGGGTCGAGGTGCCCCAATTTTGCATCGGGGTGCCCCCGTTTCAGGTCAGGGTGCCCCCATTTGGGGTCAGGGTGCCTCCGTTTTGGGTCAGGGGCTGCCACTAGAGGTCGGGGTGCCCCCATTTTGGGCCGGAGTGCCCCCATTTTGGGTCAGGGTGCCCCCGTTTCAGGTCAGGGTGCCCCCATTTTGGGTCAAGGTGCGCCCATTTTGGGTCAGGGGCTGCCATTAGGCGTCGGGGTGCCCCCGTTTCGGGTCGGGTTGCCCCCGTTTCGGGTCGGGGGTGCCCGCTGACCCCCCTGGGATTGCTCCCCTCAGGACGACGAGGAAGGTGAGGAAGGCGAGGAAGAGGAGGACGACGACGACGGCTCGGAGATGGAGCTGGACGAAGATTACCCCGACATGAACGCCTCCCCCCTCGTCCGCTTCGAGCGCTTCGACCGCGACGACGACCTCATCATCGAGTTCGACAACATGTTCTCCAGCCCCAGTACGGACTTGGGGGGAGCGGGGGGGGCCACGGCGATTTGGGGGGGCCACGGGGCTTCCCCCCTCGCCCCGTGGGGTGGAGGGAGGGGGGGTTTGAGCCGTGGGTCGTCGTCACCCTGCGGGCTGGGGAGGGGCAAGGTGGGGTTCCCCCCCTTGACGCCCCGGTTTGTCACCTCCCCAAGGGGCTTGGGGGGGGTTGAGAAGGGGTTCACCCCCCCAGCACCCCAATTCTGTCTCCCCGTGGCCTTGGGGGGGGGTGAGGAAGGGGCTCACCCCCTTGACACCCCAGTTTGTGAACTCCCTGGGGACTTGGGGGGGGTTAAGAAAGGGTTCACCCCCCCAGCACCCCAATTCGTCATCTCCCTGTGACCTTGGGGGGGGTTAAGAAGGGGTTCACCCCCCCAGCACCCCAATTCTGTCTCCCCGTGACCTTGGGGGGGGGTTAAGAAGGGGTTCACCCCTCCAGCACCCCAATTCTTCATCTCCCTTGGCCTTGTAGTGTTTGGGAGGGGGTTTTGGAAGGGGTTCACCCCCCCAGCACCCCAATTCTTCATCTCCCCGTGACCTTGGGTGGGGGGGTTAAGAAGGGGTTCACCTCCCCAGCACCCCAATTCTTCATCTCCCTTGGCCTTGTACTGTTTGGGAGGGGGTTTTGGAAGGGGTTCACCCCCCCAGCACCCCAATTCGTCATCTCCCTGTGACCTTGGGGGGGGTTAAGAAGGGGTTCACCCCCCCAGCACCCCAATTCTGTCTCCCCGTGGCCTTGGGGGGGGGTTAAGAAGGGGTTCACCTCCCCAGCACCCCAATTCGTCATCTCCCTTGGCCTTGTAGTGTTTGGGAGGGGGTTTTGGAAGGGGTTCACCCCCCCAGCACCCCAATTCGTCATCTCCCTGTGACCTTGGGGGGGGTTAAGAAGGGGTTCACCCCCCCAGCACCCCAATTCTGTCTCCCCGTGACCTTGGGGGGGGGTTAAGAAGGGGTTCACCCCTCCAGCACCCCAATTCTTCATCTCCCTTGGCCTTGTAGTGTTTGGGAGGGGGTTTTGGAAGGGGTTCACTCCTCCAGCACCCTAATTCTTCATCTCCCCGTGACCTTGGGGGAGGTTAAGAAGGGGTTCACCCCCTGACACCCCAGTTTATCACCTCCCCGCAGCCTCGGCGGGGGGATTAGGATGGGGTTCACCCCCCTGACACCCCAATTCCTCCCCCCCCCCCCCCCCCCCGGTGTATCACACCACTGTGGGGGTATCAGGAAAGTTCTTTCCCCCTCCCCACCCACCCTTGACACCCCATTTCCCCCCCCTCACCCCCCCTTTCAGCCGACATCCCCCCGTCCCCCGGGAACATCCCGGCCAGCCACCCGCTCCTGGTCCGTCACGCCGACCACGGCTCCCTGGGTTTGGGGACCGGAGCCGCCACCACCCGCCTGGCCCAAGGTTTGGGGCGCAGCCAGCGCACCCTCCGGCAGCTCACCGCCAACGCCGGCCACACCATCCACGTCCACTATCCCGGCGCTCGGCAGCCCAACCCGCCCCTCATCCTCCAGCGGTGAGTAATGAGACACACCCCCCCCCCAAAATCCCCCCTGGGACCCCCTAACCCCCTCCCGGACACACCCCCCCCCCCCCAGTGTTCTGTCATCCCCCAGCGTGCTGCGTCGTCCCCCAGTTCGTCCCTCAATGTGCTTCGTCGTCCCCTAATTCATCCCTCGATGTCCCCTCTCGAACCTTGAGGCCCCGCCTCGGACCCCCGTGGACCCCCCCCAGGACCCCCATGTCCCCCCGTGGACCCCCTCCTCCCTGGTCCCCATGTCCCCCCTCCTCCCTGGTCCCATGTCCCCCTTCTTCCCTGGGGTCCCCCCTCCTCCCTGGGGTCCCCCCCAATGTCCCCCCTCCTCCCTGGTGTCCCCTCTCCTCCCTGGTCCCATGTCCCCCCTCCTCCCTGGGGTCCCCCCCACTGTCCCCCTTCTCTCTGGTCCCCATGTCCCCCCCAGTGTCCCTCCTCCTCCCTGGGGTCCCCCCCACTGTCCCCCTCCTCTCTGGTCTCCATGTCCCCCCTCTTCCCTGGGGTCCCCCCTCCTCCCTGGGGTCTCCCCCACTGTCCCCCTCCTCTCTGGTCCCCATGTCCCCCCTCCTCCTTGGTGTCCCCCCTCCTCCTTGGTCCCCGTGTCCCCCTCCTCCCTGGGGTCCCCCCCAATGTCCCCTTCCTCTCTGGTCCCCATGTCCCCCCTCTTCCCTGGGGTCCCCCCTCTTCCCTGGGGTCCCCCCTCCTCCCTGGGGTCCCCTCTAACGTCCCCCTCCTCCTTGGTCCCCGTGTCCCACTCCTCCCTGGGGTCCCCCCTAATGTCCCCCTCCTCCTTGGTCCCCGTGTCCCCCCTCCTCCCTGGTTTCCCCCCTCCTCCCTGGTCCCCAATATCCCCCTCCTCCCTGGGGTCCCCCCCAATATCCCCCTCCTCCCTGGGGTCCCCCCCAATGTCCCCCTCCTCTCTGGTCCCCATGTCCCCCCTCCTCCCTGGTGTCCCCCCTCCTCCCTGGTCCCCGTGTCCCCCCTCCTCCCTGGGGTCCCCCCCAATGTCCCCTTCCTCTCTGGTCCCCATGTTCCCCCTCTTCCCTGGGGTCCCCCCTCTTCCCTGGGGTCCCCCCTCCTCCCTGGGGTCCCCTCTAACGTCCCCCTCCTCCTTGGTCCCCGTGTCCCACTCCTCCCTGGGGTCCCCCCTACTGTCCCCCTCCTCCTTGGTCCCCGTGTCCCCCCTCCTCCCTGGTTTCCCCCCTCCTCCCTGGTCCCCAATATCCCCCTCCTCCCTGGGGTCCCCCCAATATCCCCCTCCTCCCTGGGGTCCCCCCCAATGTCCCCCTCCTCTCTGGTCCCCATGTCCCCCCTCCTCCCTGGTGTCCCCCCTCCTCCCTGGTCCCCGTGTCCCCCCTCCTCCCTGGGGTCCCCCCCAATGTCCCCCTCCTCTCTGGTCCCCATGTCCCCCCTCCTCCCTGGTGTCCCCCCTCCTCCCTGGTCCCCGTGTCCCCCCTCCTCCCTGGGGTCCCCCCCCCACTATCCCCCCTCCTCTCTGGTCCCCGTGTCCCCCCCTCCCTGTCCCGTGTCATCGTCCCCCCGTCCCCCCCACACACACACGCTGACGGTGCCCCCCCGCTTCCCCGCAGGCTGCTGGGCCCCTCGGCGGCGGCCGACATCCTGCAGCTGAGCAGCAGCCTGCCCCTGCAGAGCCGGGGCCGGGCCCGGCTCCTGGTGGGGAACGAGGACGTCCACATCATCGCCCGCTCCGACGACGAGCTCCTCGACGACTTCTTCCACGAGCAGGGCAGCGCCGGCAGCCAGGCAGGCGAGTGGGGGCGGGGCCTGAGAGAGGGGGCGGGGCCTGAGGGGGGTGGGGCCTGAGGGGGGGGCAGGGCCTGCAACAAACCGGGGGCACATACACACACACCCCCCCCCCCAAGCGGCTGCAGGGATGGAGGGGAGAAGATGGGCCTGGAGAGAGGGGGCGGGGCCTGGAGAGAGGGGGTGGGGTCTGAGGGGGGGCGGGGCCCCCAAGGGAACAGGGGGACACACCCACCCCACCCACACACCCACCCCACCCACCCACCCACCCACCCCCCACGTGGCTGCAGGGATGGAGTGGAGAAAATGGACATGGGAGGAGGGGGCGGGGCCTGGAGAGAGGGGGTGGGGTCTGAGGGGGCGGGGCCTGTGAGGGGGTGGGGCCTGTGAGAAAGCAGGGGGGCCCCCCCCAAGTGGCTGCAGGGATGGAGGGGAGAAGATGGGCCTGGAGGAAGGGGGCGGGGCCTGGAGAGAGGGGGTGGGGTCTGAGGGGCGGGGCCTGTGAGGGGGCGGGGCCTGCGAGAAAGCAGGCCACACCCCCCCAAGTGGCTGCAGGGATGGAGGGTTGAAGATGGGCTGGGAGGAGGGGGCGGGGCCTGGAGGAAGGGGGTGGGGTCTGAGAGGGGGTGGGGCCATCAAGGGAGCAGGGGGACACACCCACCCCACCCCCCAAGGGGCTGCAGGGATGGAGGGGAGAAGATGGGCTGGGAGGAGGGGGCGGGGCCTGGAGAAAGTGGGCGGGGTCTGAGGGGGTGGGGCCTGTGGGGGGTGGAGCCTGCAGCAGGGCAGGGACACATTCCCCACTGGCTTTGGGGATGGAGGGGAGGGGGAGGAGCCTGGAGGGAGGATAGGGCGTGGCCTAGGTGAGGGAGGTGGAGCCTTACTCTTGGGAAGGCCTGGAGAGCAGGGGCGGGGCATGGGTGACTGGGGGGAGGGGCCTGACTGGCAGAGGCGGGGCTTGCCTGAGGAAGGCGGGGCTTGGCTGACACAGGCCCTGCAGTGGGGAAGGGTGGGCTGAGACCACTTGGGGGCGTGGCCTCGCCCGAAGGGGGCGTGGCCTCACCCAAAGGGGGGCGTGGCCTAGCAGAGGAGGCAAAGGGTTCTTCCCCTCCCCGGACGCCTGGGTTCACTCTGCCCCTCCCCTCGCAGGGACCCTCTCCAGCATCCCCACCGCCCTGACGCGCTGGACGGAGGAGTGCAAGGTGCTGGATGCCGAGAGCATGCACGACTGCGTCTCGGGTGAGTCGTCCCCCCCCGCCTCCCCAACGTCCCCCCCCGCGTCCCCAACGTCCCCCCCGTGTACCCCCTGCCCCCCCCAACCCGCCATCACCGCCTCCCCCTACCCCCAGCCCTGCCACCGCCCAGCCTGGGAACCCTCAGGCACCGGCAGCCGGGGCTCTCAACCCCCCCACGATGTCCCCACACCCCTCCAGGGTGTCCCCAATACCCCCCCAGTGTCCCCAATACCCCCCCAGTGTCCCCAATACCCCCCCCGTGTACCCCCCGCCCCCCCCCAAATCACCATCACCGCCTCCGCCTACCCCCAGCCCTGCCACTGCCCGGCCTGGGAACCCTCCGGCGCCGGCAGCCGGGGCTCTCGACCCCCCCACGATGTCCCCACGCACCTCCAGGGTGTCCCCAATACCCCCCCAGTGTCCCCAATACCCCCCCGTGTCCCCCCCCGCCCCCCCCAACCCGCCATCACCGCCTCCCCCTACCCCCAGCCCTGCCACCGCCCGGCCTGGGAACCCTCCGGCGCCGGCAGCCGGGGCTCTCGACCCCCCACGATGTCCCCCACACCCCTCCAGGGTGTCCCCAATACCCCCCCAGTGTCCCCAATACCCCCCCGTGTCCCCCCCGCCCCCCCAACCCGCCATCACCGCCTCCTCCTACCCCCAGCCCTGCCACCGCCCGGCCTGGGAACCCTCCGGTGCCAGCAGCCGGGGCTCTCGACCCCCCCACGATGTCCCCACGCACCTCCAGGGTGTCCCCAATACCCCCCCACTGTCCCCAATACCCCCCCAGTGTCCCCAATACCCCCCCGTGTACCCCCCGCCCCCCCCAAACCACCATCACCGCCTCCCCCTACCCCCAGCCCTGCCACCGCCTGGCCTGGGAACCCTCCGGCAACGGCAGCCGGGACTCTCAACCCCCCCACGATGTCCCCACGCACCTCCAGGGTGTCCCCAATACCCCCTCAGTGTCCCCAATACCCCCCAGTGTCCCCAATACCCCCCCGTGTACCCCCCGCCCCCCCCAACCCGCCATCACCGCCTCCCCCTACCCCCAGCCCTGCACCGCCCGGCCTGGGAACCCTCCGGTGCCGGCAGCCGGGGCTCTCGACCCCCCCACGATGTCCCCACGCACCTCCAGGGTGTCCCCAATACCCCCCAGTGTCCCCAATACCCCCCCGTGTACCCCCCGACCCCCCCAAATCACCATCACCGCCTCCCCCTACCCCCAGCCCTCCCACCACCCAGCCGGGCACCTCTCCGGTGCCAACAACCGGTGCTCTCAGCCTCCCCGCCGCGACTCCGCGATGTCCCCAAACCTCCCGGGTGTCCCCAAAACCCTCCCCCCGCCACCCCCGGGGGTCTCCCAGCACCCCAACGCCCCTCCTCGCCCCCGCAGTGGTAAAGGTGCCCATCCTGGCGCGACTGGAAGCCCTGCGTGACGAGGAGCTGGACGAGCGGCGAGAGAAACGCCGGCGGCAGGCGGCCGAGGAAGAAGCCAAAGGCACCGACCGCGGTCCTGAGGACAAGGACGGGCCTGACGCCCAGGTGAGGGGCACCCCAAAAAAAAAACATTTGGGGGGGGGGTTGGGGGGGTGTCCCTTCTTCACCCCGCCACCGCCGCCGTCTCCCCGGCCTCAGTCACCTTCCCCTCTCCCGCAGGACGCGGCGTCCAAGGCCGCCACCGCCTCCGCCGACGTCGCCCCCCCAGGTAATCCCACCCCCCCTTTAATTTCGGGCTTGGCCTACGTGTCCGTAACCCCCCAGCCCCCCAAAATCCTTCCCTTCCCCCCCCCCCCCCCCTTTTTTTTTTCCCCTTGACCTGGCACCCCGCGGGTTGAGGTAGTAGATTGTATAGTTGGAGGGTCACACCCCCGTCTCGGAGATAACTATACAGTCTACTGTCTTCCTCGCGGGGCGCGCGGGCCGCCGCCGGACGCCTGGGTCCCCTACGGGGGGGGGGGGGCTGCTTAATTTTGGGGGGGGGGCTCCACAGCATCCCCTCCCCCCTTCCCCCCCCCCCCCCCATACCCGGTGTCCAGTTGAAGGTTGATAAACGGGGGTGTCTTTAGGGGGGGGGGGGTGTTCTCTGCTTTAGGGGGTGATTAAAATGGAGGAGGGGGGTTTTGGGGGGGGGGGGTTTACAGGTTTTGGGGGGTGGGGGGGGGGGTTGGGGGGGCACGACAGGACTCCAGGGGGTGGGGGGGGGGGGTGAGGCAGTCGGTTGCGGGGGTGGAACGGGAGCCCCCAAACCGCCTAATTTCCCCCGTGGGCCCCCCCCCTCCCCAATCTTGGGGTGTAGCCGGATACCTTGGGTTCCCCTAAAGTGGGGGAAGGGAGTTTTTGGGAGGGGGGGGGGCTCCCAGATTCCTGGGTCGTCCCCCCGATACTGATCCTCGTCCCGTCCCCGTCCCCCCCCCCCCTCGCCACCCCCCCCCCCAGAACACAGCGGGACGACGGGAGAGACCCCCCCTCCCGGTCCCCACCGGACTTTGGTGATGTTGGAACCGACGCCGACCCCCCCAGATCCCTCCCCGGGAGCCCCCCAAATTCCCGCTCGCCCCCCCCAACCCCCCGAACACGAAGAGGGGGGGCGGGACGACCCCCCCAAGACACCGAAGCCACCCAAATGGAGCTGTCGCCCGCTCCCACCATCAGTAAGTCCTTATTTTTTTGGGGGGGGGGATCCCCCTCGTTTTTGGGGGGGGTCTCCCCAATTTTGGGGGGAGGGGGGAGCCCTATTAATGCGTGTCGTGTGTGTGTCGTCCCCCCCCCGCAGCGTCACTGTCCCCAGAGCGAGCGGAGGACTCGGACGCGCTGACGGCGGTGAGCAGCCAACTGGAAGGATCCCCCATGGACACCTCGAGTCTGGCTTCTTGTACCTTGGATGAATCGGGGGGGGGCCCCCCGCCCCCAACAGCCCCCCAAAATCCTCCCGGGACCCCCCAGGGACCCCCGCCCGCCCCCCCCGACGCCGCTCAGCCCCCCGACGATAGGTAAGAGCCCTCCCTTAACACCAACACCCCCGCCGTCTCCCCCCTCCCCGTATAAAAGAAAGAGTGGGGGGGGGGGGGGGTCACGGGTTTGGGGGTGCCCCCACGGGTTTGGGGGTGCCCCCCTGCTGACATCACGCCCCCCCCCCCCCCCCCTTCCTGCTGATGCCGTACGTCTCTCCTCTGACGTCGTCCGTCCCAAGCTCGCCCCCGGCCTCGTCCTCGGAGAGTTCGTCCACCCGGGATTCGGCCGTCGCCATTTCGGGAGCCGACTCGCGGGGGATTTTGGAGGAGCCCCTGCCCTCCACCAGCAGCGAGGAGGAGGACCCCCTCGCCGGTCAGTGTCACCTTTGTCACCCTCCCCCCGTCACCTTTGTCACCCCCCCCACCCCCCCGGGGTGGCCCCGGCCTCGATACGGCCCCCGGCCTCGTGTCAACCCTCGCGTCCCGGCGTCGCAGCCCGGAGGGGAACGGGCACCCCCCGGGGCTGTCACCGCCTCCCCTGGGCGGGGGGGTGTCCCCGTGTCACCTGGGAGGGGTCCCCGTGTCACCTGGGGGGTCGAGGCTGTCCACGTGTGTCCCCCGTCCCGTCCGTCCCCCCCCCTCAGGGATCAGCCTCCCCGAGGGACTTGTCCCCATGCCCCCCCCCCCACGTCACCTCTCGTGTCCCCGTGTCACGCTCCGGAGGGGATTGGGCACCCCCGGGGGCTCTCACCGTCTCACCTGGGGGGGGGGGTCCCCTCATCGCTGCGGGGGGGTTTGGGGGTGTCCCCACATCCCCAGGGGGGGTCCAGGGGCGTCCCCAACACGTGTCCCCCCGGGTGTCAGCCTGTCGGTGGGGGCAGACCCCGTGTCCCCACATCCCTGGGGGGGTCCCACATCCCTGGAGGGGTCCGGGGGGGTCCCCACATCCCCAGGGGGGTCCCCACATCCCTGGGGGGGTCCCCACATCCCCAGGGGGTCCCCACGTCCCTGGAGGGGTCCGGGGATGTCCCCACATCCCCGGGGGGGTCCCCACGTCCCCAGGGGGTCCCCACGTCCCTGGAGGGGTCCGGGGGGGTCCCCACATCCCCAGGGGGGTCCCCACGTCCCTGGAGGGGTCCGGGGGTGTCCCCACATCCCCGGGGGGTCCCCACGTCCCCAGGGGGGTCCCCACATCCCTGGAGGGGTCCGAGGGTGTCCCCACATCCCCGGGGGGGTCCAGGGGCGTCCCCAACACGTGTCCCCCCCGGGTGTTAGCCTCTCGGTGGGGGCAGACCCCATGTCCCCACGTCCCCGGGGGGGTCCCCATGTCCCTAGAGGGGTCTGGAGGGGTCCCCACGTCCCCAGGGGGGTCTGGGGGGGGTCCCCAACATGTGTGTGTCCCCCCCCCAGGGATCAGCCTGCCGGAGGGGGTGGACCCCTCGTTCCTGGCGGCGCTGCCGGACGACATCCGGCGGGAGGTGCTGCAGAACCAGCTGGGGATCCGCCCCCCCGCCCGGGCCCCGCCCCACCCCCAGCCCCCGCCGGTGGGTGGCCAATCCCGC
>NW_027472406.1:0-29820 GCF_965638725.1 Aptenodytes patagonicus | reverse complement strand
GGAGGACTGCGCCGGAGGGGACCGGCTGTCAGCATCCCCCTTCAGTGCCGGCGTCCCCTCTCGGGGCACTGTTAGCAGGACCCAGCCTGCGGTGGGTCTGTCCTGCTCCTTGTCTGTGGGTCCAAGGAGTTGGGGACTACCAGGTTGCGGTGCCAGGGGACACAAGGAAGGGGAGGAGGTGTCGGGGAGCTGGGGACAACCTGGCCATGCCAGGGGACAAGAGAGGCTGCGTTGGGGACCTTCCCGGTACTCACTGCTAATGCTGGTCTTGTTGAGGGCGCTCCCCATGCCCCAGAGCACGGCTATGGTGTAGAGCAGAGGCGCCTGGACTAGGTGCCGGGGCTCGGGTGCCCAGCAGAAGAGGGTCACCAGGAGGGCGGTGTGGATGAGGGCTCCGGCCAGCAGCGGGATCTGCCGCCGCAGGCGCAGCATGCAGAGGGCCAGGCTGGAGCAGGCCGAGGCGGAGAAGCCGTAGGCCATGAGGAGGTACGCCAGCTTCTCCAGCCCCAGGGCACACACGCCGTAGTTCTGCAGCGAGGAGAGGCTCAGTGTCGCCCGGCGGGGCTGTCCCCGCTCTGTCACCCCCCCGCCCCCTCCCCGCGCCCTACCAGGGAGAAGCCGGTGCAGACGAAGAGCACCTCGAAGCCGCTATAGATGAACAAGGGGAAGAGGTGGCGCAGGCGGTAGTCCCGCATGTGCTTGAAGGGCAGCTGGAAGATGTTCCCCCAGCCGATACTGCGCAGGTCGATCTCCTCCGTGGGCCGATACGCCGAGCCGCAGAGCACCAGGACCTGCCGCGCGGCCACGCGTGAGGCACTGCCGGGGTCCCAGCCCCGTCCCCTGCCTGCCCCGGCACTCACCATCAGCATGGCGAGGAAGGCGGCCGCCATCAGGGCGCTCTCCACGATGATGAGGTTGACGCTGCGGGGCAGGCTCTGCAGCACTGTCTTGTTGAAGCCGGCCAGCATGCCGTGGCTCAGGGTCCCTGCCGGGGGGGCACACGCCGCGGCTCAGCCCCAATGGGGGAGGTCCCCGTGCCACCGCGCCATCCCACGCCACCGTGCCGTCCGCGCCCGCGCGCTCACCGCAGTGCTTGACCCCGAAGAGCGTGTGGTTGAGCTGGTAGAGGTAGTTGTTGAGGAAGAAGAGCATGGGCATCTGGGCGCAGACGAAGCTCAGCTGCAAGACGTATAGGAGGGGGAGCTCAGTGCCGGGCTGCCCGGCCACGGCCCCCTGCCCGTGCCGCACGCCCCGCCGGTGCTCACGTGGAAGCAGGCGTAGAAGATGGTCTGGAAGACGATGACGTAGGCGTTGCAGGCGCCTCGCGGCGCCCGCTGCTGCTCCTGCACATGCTCCTCCTTGTAGTTGACGTACTCGTAGTACTTCTGGGCCATCCTGCGTGGCACGGCAGGTCAGCTGGTGCCCCCCGGCGCCCTCCCCCCCCCCCCCATTTCTCCCCACCGCTGCCTACCGCGTGATGTAGTTGCCCATGGAGGCCCAGAGGGGCACGATGGCCACCCCGATGGCCACGGCGGAGGGCACCAGCGTGTAGTAGCGCTCCCAGTAGTTGCTGGAGACGAAGAGGGCATAGATCCCCACCGCCAGGAACATGGCCCACTTGGTGCCGAAAAACCTGCCGGGCCGAGGAGGGGGAAGCGTGGGCGCCCGTGCCGGCGTGCCGGCGGGGAGCGCGGGCGGCGCCGTACCTGATGAGGACGGGCGTGTAGAGCAGCGCCGCGACGGGGGTGACGTTGATGCCCATCAGCACCTTGCGGTCGATGTCCTCCAGCTGTATGTTGCTGTACTTCACCTCCCGGTAGGTCTCGTCGTAGTGCAGGATCAGCTGCATCTGCAGGAGGCCTGGGGGGTGGGAGCGGGGGGTCCAGCGGCCGTCACCCCGCGCCCCCCATACCCCCCAAACCGCGGTGGGGGGTGTCCCCGGGGAGGGGCAGGGCCATACCCAGGTAGACGCCGTAGGTGAGCGTGCCGGCCAGGCTGGCGGCCAGCACGTTCTTGACCACGCCGAGGCGCTTGCGACGGAAGTACTTCTGCTCCTCCTCCTCCTCGTTGTAGTCAGGGTGAGCGCCCACAAAATCGTCCAGCTGCGGGTGACCCCTGGCTGTCAGCCCCCCCCCCCGGGGACGGCCACCGCGGGCCCGGCCACCCCGCGGGTGCCCCCTCCCCAAACTCACCTGTGTCTCCGTCCCCTCGGCGCCCAGCCCGTCGCCCGCCACCGTCTTGGTTGCATCCTGGTAGCAGCTGGGGTCTTTCTCCATCGCTGCCTCTGGGCGAGGGGGCGGGGGGGGGCCTGGATGGTGTCAGAGGTGGTGGTGGGGGTGCCCTGTTGGCACCCCCGAGCCCTGCACCCATGTGTCTTGTACCCCCAGAGCTGCGCCCGTGGGCCCAGCACCCCCGGACCCTGCACCCATGTGCTTTGCGCCCCTGCGTCCTGCGCCCATAACGCCCAGCGCCCCGCACCTGTGTGCTCCGCACCCCTGCGCCCGGCACCCCCAGACCCTGCGCCCCTCTGCTCTGCACCCCTGCGCCCGGCACCCCCGGGCCGTGCCCCCCGGCCCCGGTGCTCCCCCCGCTCCCCCCCCCCCCCCCCCCCGTACCCGGTGCCGGAGCCGCGCGGGGCGGGGCGGGCGCCGCTTCCTCTTTCGGACGGGGCGGGCAGGACGGGGGAGTTTAAAGGGGCCGCTCCCGCACCCCCCGGCACCCCCGCACCCCCCATGTCCCGCACCCCCGGGCCCCGGGCCCGGCCCGCCTGCGCTGCCGCCGCCTCCGGCCCGCACGCCCAGTGCCCCCCACCCGCGCCCGTCGTCAGCATCCTGACCCCCTCCGAACCCATCACACCCCTCCCTGCACAGCACCCCGACCCCTCCCTGCACAGCACCCATCCCACCCCAACCTGTGCAGCACCCTGACCCCCCCTACACAGCACCCATTGCACCCCCCCCCCCCCGCGCAGCACCCACTGCACCCCCCCCTTGTGCAGCACCCACCCCATCCCGCCCCCTGCACAGCACCCCGCTCCCCAGCACCCCTGTCCCCCGCCAGCGCTCCCACCAGGCCCTGGTGTGGGTGCTGCCTGCTCGGGGTGCCCCGTGGCGCCGGGTGCCTGTCCTGCCCTGCCTTGGGCCCTGCCGCTCTCGCTTCCCCTTCCCGGCCTGGGTGATGTGGCAGGGTGCCTGGGCGGGGGGGACACCCTGGTTTGGGAATGGGGGGCTGGTTTGGGGGGGGGGGGGGGATGGCGGGGCATACGTCTCTCCCCGCGTCACCCAAAACCCGGGGCCACGAGGGCGCCCAGGCGCGTGGCGATGCCGGGGTGCCTGTGGCCGTGCGGTGCCGGTGCCCCGGGGCAGGGTGGGGAGACCTCTGGGCAGGGCAGAGAGGGTGAAATCTCCGTCACGGGGAGCCGGGGCAGGATCCGGCCCAGCCGGTAGCGGGGGATTCTTGAGATGCGGTGGAGGAGCAGCCAGCGCCACGTGCGGAGGGTGCTGAGGCTGCGGCTCCCACGGGATGGGGGGACATGGTGGGGGACAGCCCCAGGAAGGGCCGCGGCGGTGGTGCAGGATGCGGCCCCGGGGGCTGCCAGGGAGCAATGCTCGCCCCGGGCAAGGGCAAGAGGAGCCACCCCGGGGTGCCGGGGGGGAATGGGCCCTTCCCAGGGGTGCGGGTCCATGGCCCTGAACCCGAGCGATGGTGGGCAGCGAGGCAGGCTGTGGGTGCAACCTCCCCAGAGTGTCCTCCCGGGGCCGATTTGGGTCCCCAGCACCATGCAACCCCCAGGTCTGCAGGCACCTTCGCTTGGGCTCCGGTGATTCCGATGGAGAGCCGGTCCCCCAGTTTTCCCCATCCCCAGGGGCTGTGCGGAGCATCTCCTCCCCGGGCACGTCCCAAATTGGGATGGGGGACCCCGGTATCCCCCATGAGCCCGTTCTGGGTACTGATACACTGCTGTCCCTGCAGGTCTCTCCGGCGGACACGTGGCATCCTCCGTGGAGGCAGGGGCTGCTCGGGGACGGCTGTGTCCCCCTCAAAGCTGGGGCTGGCTCCTGGGGCTGCCCTGGGCATCATGGCCGAGGTCACGGTGCCGATTTGGGGTGCTGCCCTGGGGGGGGGAAACCATTCCTCCTTCCCTGGAGGGCTGCTGCAGGTCCCCGGGGAGCGTGGCCGCGGGGGCTGAGGCCGGGGTGTGGTGGCAGGGCGCGTGGGGCAGGGTTGCTGCCCTTCCTGTTTACAAAGCGGGGTAATTAGGACCGGTCAAGGGAGCAGGCGTGCGGGGAGCCGGCGTCGGCAGAGGGGAGGCGAGGGCTGCGGTGCCGGGCGGGAGGAACCGGTGCCGGCAGGCAGGGCCAGGCGCGGGGCGAGCTGAGGGCTCAGCCGGCCGGCACTGGGGTGGGTGGGAGTGGGCAGCCCTATGGACAGACAGGGGACCCGTGGGGTCCATCCGGGGGTGTCTGCGGGGTCCCCGTGGGTCAGGGTGGCCCTGGGGAGCGGGATGATGGGTGTCTATGGGTCACGGTACTCCTGGAAAGCAGGATGAAGGGTGTCTGCAGGGTCCCCGTGGGTCAGGGTGGTCCCAGAGAGCAAGGTAAGGGGTGTCTACGGGATCCCCATGGGTCAGGGTGGCCCGGAGGAGCAGGCTGAGGGGTATCTGTGGGGTCCCAATGGGTCAAGGTTCATGGTGGTGGTTTGGTGGCCATGGGTGTTCCCTGGTGCCACCGTCCCATGGGGGAGGTCCCATCCCACCGCATCCCAGGCCTTGTCCCCATTGCCAGCCCCGCGGAGGCGGGGTGCTATCTCCCCACTGCCAGCCCCATGGAGGCGGGGCACAGTCCTGCCCGCCCCTGGCCATGGGGCCCGGCCACCGGCCCCACAGCATTTAGGAGGGACACTCTGAGCCTCGGCAGTGCCAGCCTGGCCTCGCGTTCCTCTCACCACCGCTCAGCACCCCAGGTAGGTACCTCGGGGCCCCAGGGACCGGACCCCCCTGCGCGGCACTCAGCTGGCCCCACGGCTGGGCTTCTCTGGCCCCACGCAGGTGGAGGCTGTGGGGCACTGGGCACCCCCCTGGGCGGGTTCCCTGGGGGAAGGGTGGGTGTATTGGGCATGGAGAGGGGCAGGGGGGGTGGATGTGGGGCTGCGGCTCTGCCCCCCAGCTCTGGGCATGTCTTCATGTGCTGGTGGAGCGATGCTGTGCCCAAAGGTGGGCTGGGCTGCGGCAGTACCGGTGCTGGCTCACACGGCCCCGCACTGGGGTCCCCAGGGATCCCCAGGGGTCAGCCTGGGGTGCTGCCCCACACTGAGGTCCCTAGGGATCCCAGGGGTCAGCCTGGGATGCTGCCCCACACCAGGGTCCTTGGTGATTCCAGTGGGGCAGGCTGGGATGCTGCCCCACACCGGGGTCCCTGAGGTCCCTGCAGGGTGACCCCGGGTCAGCAGGGCAGCCCGGGCAGGTCCGTGGCTGGAGGCTGGCAGCCATCCTGGAGCACGGGGAGGGCTCGGGAATCCCAGGCATCCCCCGCCGGGCGCACCGGGGCCTCTGGAAGCCACGCCGGGCTGAGTCACCCCGTGGCCGCGACAGCCCCGAGCTCCAAGCCACCCTTCAAAGGTGCCGCGGGCAGCCCCGGCCGGCTCGGGGCACGGGTGTCTTGCTGCGGGGTGACTCTTCTTGGGACCGAGCCGGCATCTCCGGCGCTTCCAGCTCCGACATAACCCGCCCCGTGTCTCTCCCCAGGGCCACCACGCTCTCTGTGGAGACCGGCAGCTCCTTCCCACAGCTCGGCATGCACCAGCCCCTTGAGCCCCCCGGGCAGCAGCCCCCGGGCTACGGCAAGTGCAGCCCCGTGGGCAGCGATGCCGGGAAAGCCGCCGAGTGCAGCGCAGGCAGCGGGGGCAGTGGAGGCATCGGGAAGGGGCCAGTGATCTGCAGTGCCGTATGGTGAGAGCGAGGGGCCGAGGGCATGTGGCTGGGTGCAGAAGGGAGACAGGATGGTTGGGATGAGGTGGGCAGGGGCTGCTGTGGCAGTGCTGGGGTGCTGGGGTCCCCGGGTTGGTGCTGATGAGGGATGCTGGGGGACAGGTTTGGGGTCCACGGGCCACCATACACCAGTGGGGCCCAAGGGAGGAGGCAAGGGACTGCCGGGAACCATGCCCTGTGGGGGGCACAAGGAGCCCTTGCTCCCGGCAGCAAGGGGAAGACCCAGGTGTCCAGGCTCCCTGCTCTCTCCCCAGGGACTCTGGGGCTCCGGTTTGATGCTGGGCTGGGGTGAAGCGGAGCTGGGGTGACGTGGAGCTCCTCTCCCTCATCACCCGGAGCGCGAGGGGCTGGGACGGGGCTGGGATCCCTCTGACATCTCCGTCCCCGCAGCGCTAACCCTTACGCGGGGCTGGTGAACCACCTGCGGGCAGCCTGGCTCTCGGGGAAGACGCGGCCCATAGAGTACCGCGTGGCCCAGCTGGAGGCCCTGGGTCGCTTCTTGGACGAGAAGAAGCAGGACATCCTGGAGGCCACCGCCTCGGACATGGGCAAGGTAAGAGGGGACCAGGTGCTGGCCACCAGGGTCACATCTTCGGGGCTCTGCATACCCCCCTGTCTGGGTCTTGCGTCCTCCTGGGTGCAGGTGTGGGGCCCTGGGCATGGGGGGTCCCCTCGTCGGGGTCCTGCATTTCCCTTCACGTGCTCCAGGGCTGGTGTGGCGCACTCGTAGGTGCTGGGTCCCTGCAGAGCTCTCCACAGCCGGGGTTAGCCACAGCACACGTAGGGACCACGCCGCCAGGCAGGCTTGATGCTGCTAACCCCGTCCCCTTTGCACTTAAACCGGGCAAAGCCCCCGTTGGCCGATGCGAGGTGGGAACCTCGGCGTTACCGAGCTTCAGGCGCCGCATCCGCCCCATGCATCGAGTCCCCGGTGGCTTCCTGCGACCTCCGCAGAGGGTGATGTCCTGGGGTGCTTCTCGCCAGCCCGGTCGCACCTGGGATTACCGGCGTTGTGCAACGTGCTGGCCTTGCACATTCCTCCCAGGGCTGCTCAGGGCCGGGGAGGCTCACTGGCCTCGCAGGGACTGGTTTCGCTGGCACGGCGCTGAGCCGTGCGGTGGCACAGGTGGGGACCTGGATGTGGCTCTGGGTATTGCGGAACGCCGGGAGCTCCCGGGTGGTCTGTCGAGGAAGAGGAAGCATCCCCGCTGTGGCTGTGTCTAGCAGCCTCAGCTCATCTCTTCTCTGTCGGTTGCTTCAGGACCCTGTTCTCCCCCTTTTTCCCTTCCTGACGTGCGCTGCAGCCCAACAGACCACCGCACGCTTTGGTCACGTTGGCATTAGGAAGTGTTTTCAGAGGGATGGCTTGCCCTGGCGCAGCGTACCTGGTCTTATCTAGTAGTGGTAGCACTCGGACCCAAAGGACTTGTGTCTGTGGGTGTATCGGCGCAGCGGCCGTGCCCTCGGACACGGGTTTCAACACCCTGACATCTCCCCAGGCTCGTAATTGCCTTGTTTATTTGAGGTGAGGGCCTTCTCCTTCAGCCAGGGGTTGATAGGCATCAGCGCTCGAAGTGCGTCCTTCATCTCTCCTAATTGTATGTAATTAGAGCCGGTTGTCTAGTAATATGCTTGTTATGCAGTCGGGCCTTCATAGTTAGATGGACAATTCATCTGGTCTTGCGTATCTGAGGTGGGTACCTCACCTCCAGGGATGCCGGTTTCTCTCCACTGATGATTGAAGGAACTTGGATGACCTCAGACTTAATGTCCCATCTTACAACCTCCATGTCCCATCGAAACCCTTAATGGCCCATCTTCACCAGCAATTTCCTCATCCTCCTAGTGATGCAACTGTCAGCCTGGGCTGAGAGCGGCCCCGTTGCTTCACCGGACATCCGATGTGCCTGCTGAGCCCTCAGGTCTAGGAGCAGCTCGGCCTCCCGGCAGCGACACGTGTCCGGGCGCTTGAGCGGCGTTGGGGACCTGAAGGTCTCTTGAGTGGGGCTTGGTGGTGGAGCGTGACAGGCTGCTGCCTGGGAGTCAGCAACCAAACTTTCTAACCCCAAAGGGGTGTTTTGCTCCAGCGATGGAGGAAGGCTCCCACCCAGGGATGCTTTCGGGTTGGAGGACTCCAAAGGACGTTGTGGTGGAGGGTGTCAGACAGCTGCGCCCACCACGCTTTGCAGACGCGGCTTCACAGCGCAGGAGCTTTGCTGCTCCTGCTCTCCAGGGCGACGGAGGGGCTGTACCGAGCCTGCTGAGTTATCTTCTCGTGTCATAGAATCATAGAATCATAGAATCATTAAGGTTGGAAAAGACCTCCGAGATCATCGAGTCCAACCGTCGGAAGAAGAAGTGTCTTCACACTTCTCCTGCAAGAACGGTCCTGAGCTGTGCTTCACGGCTGTGGTTACGGCGGCGGAGAGGACCCACCGCGTGCAGGAAATGCCTCGGCGGGCCCCGCGATCCCGGCTCTGATGTCCCGCCACCGATCCCAAGTCACCGGCCGTTTAGTCATCGCCTGTCCGGATGGTCTATCTTGGAGAAACCTGCTGGGTTTGTTTAATTCCCCGACCGGGGCGGCTCGCCTGACCTGCCTTTCCCAGCCGCGTGCCGGATCAGTGCCGGAGCTCCAGGAGCTGTGAGGGGTTTCTGCCCGGGACGGGAGTCTGGTGGCGTTCAGCCGAGCTCCATCACGAGGCGTTTAATTGAGTGGTTCCTCTTCTTCATATTTCTCTTTGAACAAAGCGAGGTCTTAAGTTCAGCTTTCGTGCACGGGCTGTGTGAGGGAGCTCGGGGCTTTGCTTCCAGCTCATGTGCCCAAGTGGTTGGGACACAAACGCACCAGCGCAAGAGCACTGTCCCATCCCAGGTCAGCGGCGCGGAGCTGCCTCTGACCAGCGGTACCAGCTTTTCTGGAGCTCCTGGAGCTCCGGTGACATTGCTTGGTCCCCCCTTGGCTCAGGGCTCTGTTGCCAGGTGAGCAGTTCACAGATGCTGAGCTCAGAAGGCTGTTAAATATTCTGAAGATGTTGAATATTGGGGTTTTTCCTCTGGCCAAATACCTATTTTCAGAAAATTTCAGGGACTGTGATATACCCTGGGGGTTGCAGGAGGTGACAGCAACTTCTGCTTAATACCTTCTGCTTCGTAGCTTCTGCTGCTCTTCATGGGCAGAAGAGGGGGGAGATGTCTACGGCGGATGGGGAGGAGGTGGGGTCAGTGTTGGGGTGATGCTTATGTGATGTCTGTCCCCAGCCGTCCTTTGAGGCTTACTTCACCGAGATCCTCCTCTGCAAGAATGAGATCAACGGCACCCTGAACAACCTGTCCCACTGGATGAAGGACGAGCACGTGGACAAGAATCTGGTAAGGCAGAAGCTCTGGGCTGACCTGGGAAGGGAAGAGGGGGAGACGAATTGCGGGTGGCAAGGGGCAGAGTGGGTTGGGGAGGGGAGCGCTGCGCGCTGGGCTGAGGCAGGGCAGGAGGCGGTGGGAGCAGCACCGAGGTCGTGGCCTTTCTCGCAGGTGACACAGCTGGACTCGGCCTTCATCCGCAAGGACCCGTACGGGGTGGTGCTCATCATCGCGCCCTGGAACTACCCCATCCACCTCTTCCTGGTGCCCCTCATCGGGGCCATCGCTGCCGGTGAGCCGAACCCGTCCCCTGGCCCGGAGGCTCCAGGCAGTGCCAGGCACCGGCGAGGGGGTCTGGCCAGGGGCCTCGTCCCCTGGCTGGGGTGCCAGAGGGGCTGGCTGTCACCATGTCGCTGCTCTGATGTCCCGTCGATCTCCCCCCAGGTAACTGTGTTGTTTTCAAACCTTCGGAGACGACCAAGAACACCGAGAGACTTGTTGCTGAAATGCTGACCTGCTACCTGGACAATGTAAGAAGCTCTCCCTGTCCTTGTCCCTGTCCCTGCCACAGGGCCACGGTGTTCCCAACCCTGCCTTGCACACACGGGCGCCGCACCATCCCTGGTTTCAGGTGCTGCCGTACCTCCTTCCTCCACGCTCAGCCAGCGTCCACGTGCCCAGCAGCCCGGGATGCTGTTGGTGGGGACAGGGACAGAGCGGCCCGGGCGGACGCTGACAGAGGTGGACCCTTCCTCTTATGTTGCAGGACTGCTTTGCCGTGGTGACCGCCGGCGTGCAGGAGACCACCAGGCTGCTGGAGAACAAGTTCGACTACATCTTCTACACCGGTACGTCCCGCGGGCCGGGGCAGAGCCCTGCCTGGTTTTTGTGCAATGAGGAAGAGGGGTTCCCACCGGACACCCCGCTGCGGCTTCCCCTGGCCGTCAACGTGAGACGCTGGGCAGCCTGCCTGCAAACAGGACCCCTTCCCTGCCCTCTGAGAAGGCAGGGCTTGTGTTGGGGATCTGGTGTCGGGATCTGTTGGAGGATCTGGGATGTGTGTGTCTGAGGGTCTGGTGGGACTTGGCGCGTTTGCCCTGGACCTGGCTCCCCAGAGTGCCACATCCCAGAGCTGTGCCGTAGCTGGTGGGATCCCTGCCGTGATGCATCTCTTCCCTGCCCTCAGGCAGCACCTCCGTGGGGAGGATCGTGATGACAGCTGCTGCCAAGCACCTGACGCCTGTGACGCTGGAGCTGGGGGGCAAGAACCCCTGCTACGTGTCCGACACCTGCGACGTGCAGAATGTGGCCCGGCGGGTGGCCTGGGGCCGCTTCTTCAACGCGGGGCAGACCTGCATCGCGCCCGACTACGTGCTGTGCAGCGTGGAGATGCAGGAGAAGCTGATGCCCGCCCTGCGCGAGGCCATCACTGAGTTTTTTGGCTCCAACCCCCAGGAATCCCCCGACTTCGGCCGCATCGTGGGGGATAAGCAGTTCCGCCGCATCCGGGCGCTGCTGTGCAGCGGGCGCGTGGCCATCGGAGGACAGACGGACGAGAAGGAGCGCTACATCGGTGAGGGCACGGGGCCCCGGGGCTTGTGGGACCACCTGTGCCTGCGCACTGAGTGATGCGTTGCCGTAACCTTTCTCCGCAGCTCCCACGGTGCTGGCGGACGTGCTGCCCTCTGATCCTGCCATGCAGGAGGAGATCTTCGGGCCCATCCTGCCCATCGTTGTTGTGGCCAACATGGACGAAGCCATTGACTTCATCAATGCGCGGCCGCGGCCGTTGGCCATCTACGCCTTCTCCTGTGACAGCAAGGTGCCTGTGGTCCATGGACCAGAAAGGGGGGGTGTGTGTGTGAGGGAAATGGGGCAGAAAGGCTCGTGCCCACCTTGCCGACACCCCAGGGTGTGCTCTGAAAAGTCTTTTGAGCCCAGCTGCTCTGGGCACAGGGGGCCGATGGATGAGCCGGGTGATGTTTGACAAGCGTTGCCCGCGGAGCCAGGGTGCGGGACCCACGTCCACCTTCTCTGCTTCCCTCCCAGGTGGTGAACCAGGTCCTGGAGCGGACGAGCAGCGGTGGCTTCTGCGGCAACGACACCCTGATGCACGTGACGTTGACCTCGCTGCCCTTCGGTGGGATCGGTAGGTCCAAATCCCCCAACCTGCCCGCCCCTGCCCCTGGCCGACGTGAGCCAAGCGTGATCCCACCCGCGGTGCCTGAGCCGTGCCGGCCGTGGGGAGGGAGGGTCTCGGGGGAGACGGGGCACCCAGGCCTGGGCCCCAGGCCCAGGGGGCTCAATGGTCTGTAGGGAAATCCTTCTGCACCAGATAGGGCCCCAGCAGAAGCCCTTTGCTTCACTGCACCAGGGCTGAGCTCGTGGGCTTTGCAGCCCCGTTTCTGCTGAACACGCGTGGAGCACCCTGAGGTTCCTTCTCTCCGTGCTTGGTGTCCCAAGCACGGCGTTCCCTGCGTACGTGGAAGTGCTTCATGTAAAAGGTAGAGAAGTTTGTGCCACTTGGGTATTTCCTTGGTATTTCTGAGCAGCACGGGCACCGTGAGTGAATTTTGTGCCAGGGTTTGGTTCCTGCCCTGCTCAGGCTTACCTGGGATCTCATCAAGTGCTGCTCCCTTTGGTCTGTCCGTCACTCTGCTCCTCGTCTGGGAGCACATCCGAGGCGTTGTGCCTCTTGGGTAGGTGAGCTTCCTCCTGCAGACAGCGTGGTGCCGGATAGGAGCCCTTAACGTCGCTCAGGAGCGGGCTTGTACGTTCATTCTGCCTTTTAGGACTAGATAGTAGGAGCAAAACGCTTATAAATGTCTGTGAAATCTGCTTATGGTAACTTGGAGATCCTCCTCGGCAAAGAGGAAGAGTTTCTGCTCTCCAGGGGCAACAACAATTGTTTTCTCGGGTGAAAAGCGAGGTCTGCTCAGCCCTGGACCCTGGTTTGTAGCATTGTCCAGGGAAGAGGACAGGAATACAGGAAGCCTCTGGCGATGTTTCCCCGGAATACTTTCCCGATCTCCTGGTCTCTTCCCCAGAATATTCTCTGGGGAAAATACCTCAGTTTTACGCTGCCCATGGTCAGCATCTCTGTCGGGGCTGGCAGCTGATTCAGATGAAATAGGACACCACGACAGCAAAGTGTAATTAATTCCTCACCTGACTGTGGCTCAGGGAACAATTTTTGGTGGTTCCCATACCGTAACTTATCTTTATGGAAATGATTCAGACAAACTGCCTCAAATTATCAGGTGAAGCCATTTTATAGCAGCCCGGTCAGGTGAAGGGTCTGAAGTCATCGGGGTGAGATGGCATTCGCCAAAGCTTCCACAGGAGCTCGGATGTGAAGTCATTGGGCTATTAACCGCGATGCGCAACCTCAAGCTTAAACCAGCCACAGGAATCGGGAGAACCGGTGCTGCCAATGTGGCTCCAATTTTTAAGAGCTCCAGGAAGAAGCTGACGTTCGTAGGGGCCACACTGGTAGCTCCTAACCATGGGTAGATATTGGTAGAGCACTGTAGAGGTCGTAGAGGGAAATCGAGCCTCGTAGACCCAGCAAAGCTTACGTAGATAAAAGTAGGCCAGTAAAAATGATGCACTTGGACCTCCAAACAGTGGCGAGCTGCGGAAGGATTTGCTGGACTGAGTAGCCGTAGAGCTGGGAAAGGTGCAGGGCAGGGTGAGATCTCCTCCACCACGTCTGCCTTGCTCAGCGGCGGGAGCATTTGCATGAGAAAAGCCTGTAAAGTTTTCCTTGCGTTGCCGACGCTCGGCGTGGGCAGGAGCGGGGTCCCGTAGTAAGTTTGGACCCGTGCCGTGTGTTACAGGAAACAGCGGCCTGGGGATGTACCACGGCAGGTTCACCTTCGACACCTTCACCCACCACCGCGGCTGCCTGCACCGCAACATGGGCCTGGAGGCCCTCAACGCCCTGCGCTACCCGCCCTACAGCCAGCAGAAGCTGGGGCTCTTGACGGCCACCTTCGAGATCAAGCGCAAGGGCATGTGCACCCTGCTCTGAGGGCTGCCCCGCGCCGCTCGTGGACTGAGGGATGGGGGGGGGGGTGACTTCTGGCTGGGTCCCCCCGGGGAACAAAACCACCCTCCTTGGGGAGGCTGGTATCCCCCTCCCTCCTTGGCACCGATCCCTCGTTCCCTTGCCACGTCCTTCGCCCAATGCACGTCGGACGGCGGGGACGGACATCTCCTCCCGCACGCTCGCTCCTCCCCAGCTGCCTCTGCTCCGGACCGTTTGCCAGGACACATATGAAACGGCAAAAAGTTCTTTTTCTCACCCCGTACTTCTCTTCCCAGCAGAGAAATGGTCCCTGCGAGGCTGAGGACCGGCACTTAGCCCCATCTCCCGTTAGACAGACCTTTCCTTCTGGATGAACCTCGTTCTCCCTCCTCTCAGTGCCGGCTGTTGCTTTTTCCTCCGTGTAACCCTGCCTGTAGTAAAGACTTTGCATTGAGCTCTCCTGCCTGGCCTTGCCTTCTGCCTCCATCGCCTGGCTTGGGGGGTGCCGGGCAGGAATTCGAGCCCCGGAGGGGCGGTTTGCCCAAACCCCCAACATCCCCATCCATCACACTGACACCCTCAGCCAGACCATCGCGTCCCGTCGGGGTTGTGTCCGCCTCCATCACCCCCGCGCCCGGTGGCTGTGTGGCAGCGAGGTGCCCCGGGCTGGATCCGTGGCGTGTTTTGCATCCCAAGTGGTTTGGGCTGGAGCGGAGCCAGCGGTGACGTGCGGCGGGGCAGGCCGCCGAGGGGCAGAGCAGGAAGCCGGCGGCCTCCCTCCTCTGGGGCAGCGGGCTGTAGCAGGGACGGGAGTGGCTGCACCCCGCCTGTACCCTGCCAGCCCCAGAGCTCAGCAGGGTCCCGGCTGCGGTGCCAGGGTGCTGGCTGGGTTCCCTGCGGCCAATTCCTCCGGGTAAGGCCCCCCCCCCCCGCCCCGTTAGCCGGGGCGGGGAAACCTGTGGTTTGCAGCCCAACCGGCGCGAGGCTGCCGGCAGCCTGCCCAGCCCGCGGGCAGCCCCGGCGTAACCCGCCCCGTGCCGCTCCCTTGGGACCATGGAGACCGGTAGCGTCTTCCCGCAGCCTGGCATGCGGCAGCCCCTCGAGCCCCCCGGGCAGCAGCCCCCGGGCAGTGGGGCCGGGAAAGCTGCCGAGGACGATGGTGGTGGCGGGAAGGGGAGCGTGGACGGCGATGCCACGAGGTGAGAGCGTGTGGCCGGGACAGAGGGGAGACGGGAGGGGTGCGGATGCTCTGCCCTCTCCCCGGGGCTTTGATGTGATGCTGGGCTGGGGTGTCGTGGAGCTCCTCTCCCTTGTCACTGGGAGCGCGAGGGGCTGGGATCCCTCTGACATCCCCGTCCCCGCAGCGCTAACCCCTACGCGGGGCTGGTGAGCAGCCTGCGGGCAGCCTGGCTCTCGGGGAAGACGCGGCCCATAGAGTACCGCGTGGCCCAGCTGGAGGCCCTGGGTCGCTTCTTGGACGAGAAGAAGCGGGACATCCTGGAGGCCACCGCCTCGGACATGGGCAAGGTGAGAGGGGGGCCGAGGAACTGGGGGGCCCAGTGGCTGGGGGAGCCGAGGGGCTGCCCACAGCCCTGCCGGCTCCTGCCGTCACGCAGAGGGTTGATGCGATGCCCCGACGGAACTTCCCCACCCGTTGGGTGCTCCCTCCCCGGGCTGGGCTGCGCTGGGCTTGGAGCCAGTGGACGCGGGCGGAGGCAGCGAAGGGGAGACTGAGCTGGGGCACATCCCAGCCCACCTCCTCCAGAGCTTGTCCCTGCCCCCAGCGTGGACAGAACGGGGCTGTGGGGAGCGTCCAGATGCAATTGGCCACCCCCAAACGCATCAGCCTCAGTTTACCTCTTTCCTGGGCAGGTCCATCCCCGAGTCCCGTCACCCCCTCCATGTACTCCCTGCCTTGGGCTTTCCGCCAAACGTCGTCCCCTCCCCTCTCTCGGTGCTCACCCAGGCTGCAGCTCTCAGAGCCTGGGCCCCCCCGGCTTTGCGTCGTCCCCTGCCTCTTTGCTCCCTCCCTCCCACCTATGTCAGGGTCACCAAGGGCAGAGGCAGAGCGGACCCATCCCCTGCGTCTCCCTAAGTCCTCAGAGAGCTCCAGCCCCCCCCCCTCCCCCCAGCCCGATAGTTCCCCCTTTGGTGCAGCTCGTTTGCCCACAGCCAGAGCCTCACGCACCACAACAGGGCTCATCATCCGTTGTTCTCCATCCTAGTTCACAACTTCCCTTTGGACACCCCCCCCCATCCTTACCGCGGTCCGGATCGATGGGATCCGCATCATTTTTTTCCTGTTTTTAAGCAGCCAGCTCTTGTGCTGAGAGGAGACCCGGAGTAACGCTTGATCCCGTTAGGGAAAGGTGCGCTGCATTTCACCCCGCTTCCCATTTGCTTCTGCACCCTTTGCGCTTCTCCTTTCCTCATCTGGGCGGGGGCCCGACACCCACCTGCATCGGGAAGCCTCCAACGGGGGGTTTGGGAAGCGCTGGCCGCGCGCGGTGCCGCCGGCGCTGACTCGGTCCCGGGCAGACGTTCCCTTGGCGGAGGGAAACGGGACCACCTTCCCTTCCCTGCCCGGTGGCGAGCGTCTCCGGTCAGGTCCGAGCGGTGCGGTGCTCGCAGCTCGCGTGGTGCCCAGCAGCTGGTGGCCGGGGCTGCGGCTGGCGGTCGGTGCTCGTGTGAAGGTCTTGCCCATCCAACCTTCAGCGTGAGAGAAGAGAAACGGTGGCGGCCGACAACCGCTCCCACCCAAGGGATAAATCCGAGATGGGAAACCTCTGCCGATGAGCCCAAGACGGCACAATGCCATTGGGGGTTAAAATTTGGGATTTAACATCCTGGTTAGTACAACTATTAACTATTGCACAGCAGTACAGTCATGATTTTTTTTTATTTATTTTTTTTTTAATCACATGGTTTCCTCTGCATCTGCCCACACCAAGCCCGGGTCGGCAGCACCTTGCTGAGGGTTATCCCCAAGCCACCGGCCATAGCTACAGCTTAGCACACCCCCCCCCCCCCCCCGCAGCTCACACGTGGACACAAGGACGGTGCATCGAGCAAGATCAAAGGTCTGTCCAGCCCAGGCTCACTGAAGGGTGCTCAGAAACAGGGCAAACACGCGATACTTCCAAATAGTTTTGGAAGCCAGCAGCGCTGCCTCCTGTCCGCAGTCAGAGCCGTGCGCGTGCTCCTTTACTTGCCGCCGTGGCACCGCGGGCAGCACCGGCCACCCGGCGACGCGAGCTGGGGCCACAACTCCCGTGAAAGGAAAAACGAGATACCTGGACGCCTACTGCTGCTCCCTTACCAGGAGAGCGATTTGTGCTGTCACGCGAGGGAGCCGGGGCATCCTTCTGCCTGCGGTTCGTCCAGTCTCTTCTCGGGGCCGCGTTGGACACCTCCTGCAATACCCTCCCTGGTCGCTGGGTCTCTGCTGCTTCTCTTTTCTACCCTACAGCGAGGTACCAGGCTCGGTCTTTTCTGGCCTCATCTCGGAAAGCCCCGCGCTGGGCTCTGCTCCTGCTTGGGCTGCACCCCCCCCGGCACGAGCCCCGCCGCTCCAGCCCAGCCGAGACACCCCGCTCGCCCCAACGCCCACCGCAGCGGGCTGATAGCTATCGCTAGCGCCGGTCGTGCTTCCTCATTTGCCCGAGGTTCCCTTTTGCTCGGAAGAGACATCCGACACGTCGGTCTGCTCGTGCTGCCTGCTTTCCCTCTCCCTGGAGGGGCAGCCCAGCTTCTTCCTTGAGCTTGCTTCTCCTCCCCGCGTCGTGCCGAGCCACACGCCTGCACTGCTCCCAAACTCCTCCGCCCTTCGGATTCCCTCTCCGCATGACCGTCCCTCCTCCCGCCCTGCTGAGGACAACCTCTGGAAGCCTTTGCTTCCTGCTCTCCCTCCTTCCTAGGCTCGGTGGTGGATCCCCTCCCCGCTTTCTCGGCTCACTCTGCCAAAAAACCCCGCACAAACAGGCTCCAAAATCTGGATATTCCCTTTTCTCCCGTATTTCCTCCCAAATCTTGGCACCTGGGTGGTGGATACGCCCCAGAACTGGTTGGTTTTATCCTTCGAACCTGCCACTTGCCCGCCAGTCCCCATCCACCTCACCTTCCACCGTACTCCTGGGTGAGAAGAAACCCAGCTGTAGGACGAACATCGAGGGGTCCCCCCTCGATGGAAGGTGAGGAGCTGCTGGCAGAGCCGGACGTCAGCACCACCCATGCCGGTGACATGTCCACGGTGGGAAAGTCAAAGCCAGGTGAAGGGGCGTGCCGGGGGGATTTGCGCCCAGATCTCTTCTGAGCTTTTATTTATTGGGCTAAATCCTTGCAGACTCTTACCTGAGCTAAACTCTGGCAGGTCCTGAAAAAATAGCCCGTCCTGCTGGAGTCCATCAACTCACTTGTTTCGATTGTGCCGGTGTGAAAATGTGATAGAAAAAGGAGTTGTGACTCGGGATGCTCTTGTCTCCAGACCAAACAGGTCTCAATAGCCAGACCGGCCCTTTCTTCCCTAAAACACCACCACTGCCTTCACAGACCCCCTCTCCTCCCCAAATATTTAATTTTCCCAAATCTCAGCTGAGCTCGCAGCAGGGAAAGCCCGGCCGCAGGCAGGTCGCTGCCAACAGGACTGGCCCGGTGATATCGCAACAGGATTTCGGAGCTCACCAAACCCCAACGCCGCAGACGTGGTGGGGCTCACCCTCTCCCCGTGGTGCAGCTTGGGGGCAAGAGCAAAGTGCTGATCCACCACGGGACACGAAGGGCTCGGGTCCCCAAATCCTGGGTAAAAAAATATGCAGGCTAGGGCTAAGAGCTGCTGAAGCACACGCAGAACTGACACGTGGGGTGCTCTGGGTCCCCAGCCGCCCTTCGAAGCCGAACTCTCCGAGATCCTCCTCTGCAAGAACGAGCTTCACGAGACGCTGAACAACCTGTCCGACTGGGTGAAGGACGAGCACGTGGACAGGAATCTGGTAAGGGGGAAGGTGAGGGAGAGGATGGGGGGAAGGACCCACCTGCCGGGCAGAGATGGGTGGGATGTGGGCATGGAGACATTGGTGCAACGAAGCACTCCTGACGCGGTGGGTGTCCCGCAGGTGACCCGGCTGGACTCCGCTTTCATCCACAAGGACCCGTACGGGGTGGTGCTCATCATCACGCCCTGGAACTACCCCATCCACATCCTCCTGGTGGCCCTCATCGGGGCCATCGCTGCCGGTGAGCCAAACTCGTCCCCTGGCCCGGAGGATCCAGGCAGTGCCAGGCACCGGCGAGGGCACCTTGTCCCCCGGCTGGGGTGTCAGAGGGGCTGGCTGTCACCATGTCGCTGCTCTGATGTCCTGTCGATCTCCCCCCAGGTAACTGTGTCATCGTCAAACCCTCGGAGGTGGCCAAGAACACCGAGAGACTCGTGGCTGAAGTGCTGCCCAGCTACCTGGACAATGTAAGAAGCTCTCCCTGTCCTCGTCCCTGTCCCTGCCGCAGGGCCACGGTGTTCCCAACCCTGCCTTGCACACACGGGCGCCGCACCATCCCTGGTTTCAGGTGCTGCCGTACCTCCTTCCTCCACGCTCAGCCAGCGTCCACGTGCCCAGCAGCCCGGGATGCTGTTGGTGGGGACAGGGACAGAGCGGCCCGGGCGGACGCTGACAGAGGTGGACCCTTCCTCTTATGTTGCAGGACTGCTTTGCCGTGGTGACCGCCAGCGTGCAGGAGACCACCAGGCTGCTGGAGAACAAGTTCGACTACATCTTCTACACCGGTACGTCCCGCGGGCCGGGGCAGAGCCCTGCCTGGTTTTTGTGCAATGAGGAAGAGGGGTTCCCACCGGACACCCCGCTGCGGCTTCCCCTGGCCGTCAACGTGAGATGCTGGGCAGCCTGCCTGCAAACAGGACCCCTTCCCTGCCCTCTGAGAAGGCAGGGCTTGTGTAGGGGATCTGGTGTCAGGATCCAGTGGAGGATCTGCCACCACCGTGTCTGAGGATCTAATAGCCATAACTGGGTTTTGCAATAGCTGAATTGGGGGATGCCATGGTTGAGCTGGAGAGGGTGCTGGAGGCGAGGGCTCAGCTGCGTGCTGCACACCAAGGTGGATGCAGGACAGGAGTGGGACTTGACATGTCTTCCTGGCCCCGGCTCCTCATAAGGCTAAAGCCATGGGTTGGGCTGTAGCATGGTGGGATCCTCACCGCGATGCATCTTCTCCTGGCCCTCAGGCAGCACCTCCGTGGGGAAGATTGTGATGGCAGCCGCTGCCAAGCACCTGACGCCTGTGACGCTGGAGCTGGGGGGCAAGAACCCCTGCTACGTGTCTGACACCTGCGACGTGCAGAACGTGGCCCGGCGGGTGGCCTGGGGCCGCTTCTTCAACGCGGGGCAGACCTGCATTGCGCCCGACTACGTGCTGTGCAGCGTGGAGATGCAGGAGAAGCTGCTGCCCGCTCTGCATAAGGCGATCACTGATTTTTATGGCCCCAACCCTCAGGAGTCCCCCGACTTCGGCCGCATCGTGGGGGACAAGCACTTCCAGCGGGTGCAGACGCTGCTGCGCAGCGGGCGTGTGGTCATCGGAGGACAGACGGACGAGGAGGAGCGCTACATCGGTGAGGGCTTGAACTTCACATAAGTCTTCATCCTTGCATGGAGTGGACTTGGATTTTGAAGAGGGTCTCACAGCTGGAGGGGAGGTTCTAGATGGAAGTGACATTTAAGGAAGGTTTGCATGGCAATCGGGGAGCTTGGCAAGGCGTCCTATCTTAGAGGAGGTATGGGTCTTGGGGAGAGGACCGAGGTGTCACCTTCAACCTCCGTGCACGGCTGATGCCTTCGGGTTTCTTTCTCTGCAGCTCCCACGGTGCTGGTGGACTTGCAGCCCTCTGATCCTATCATGCAGGAGGAGATCTTCGGCCCCATCTTGCCCATTGTCATTGTGGCGAACGTGGATGAAGCCATTGACTTTATCAACAGCCACGAGCGGCCGCTGGTTGTGTATGCCTTCTCCTCCGATGACAAGGTATAGCGTACAGGCTGCGCGAAGCCAGGGCTACGCTTGCCCCATGCTCCTTGGCAGGTGTACTCAGCCGTGTTCATGCTCCAAAGATCTTCTTTAGAACAGACAGCCCTGGGTTGTGGGGGAAGGATTGCAGCTGGGGGTGTGGGAACAGACCCACGTCCACCTTCTCTGCTTCCCTCCCAGGTGGTGAACCAGGTCCTGGAGCGGACGAGCAGCGGTGGCTTCTGCGGCAACGACACCCTGATGCACGTGACGTTGACCTCGCTGCCCTTTGGTGGGATCGGTAGGTCCAAATCCCCCAACCTGCCCGCCCCTGCCCCTGGCCGACGTGAGCCAAGCGTGATCCCACCCGCGTGCCTGAGCCGTGCCGGCCGTGGGGAGGGAGGGTCTCGGGGGAGATGGGGCACCCAGGCCTGGGCCCCAGGCCCAGGGGGCTCAATGGTCTGTAGGGAAATCCTTCTGCACCAGATAGGGCCCCAGCAGAAGCCCTTTGCTTCACTGCACCAGGGCTGAGCTCGTGGGCTTTGCAGCCCCGTTTCTGCTGAACATGCGTGGAGCACCCTGAGGTTCCTTCTCTCCGTGCTTGGTGTCCCAAGCACGGCGTTCCCTGCGTACGTGGAAATGTCTTGTTTAAAAGGTAGGGAATTTTGAATGTGGCCACCAGAGAAACACCTCTAGACCTTCCTTTCCACATGCAGTGCCTCTGTATGGCACCGGCAGCCAGCCTGTCGCACCCGTCCCGCTGCTCTGCTACCCCTTTCCTCTGCAGGAGAAAACTTGGAAATTGCCACTTATCCACAGTTTTCAGGAACTCAGAATTTCAGTTTTTCAGGGATCTCCATTTTGGACTCCGGGTCTGAAGACAGCGCAATTTCCAATGAATTCCCAAATGTACACACGTTCCTTTATACAAACTCCTGAAGACCTGTATTGCATAAAACCATTGAGGAGTAAACAGCAGGGGGGCCGGATCACAGCCTAGCGGAGACGCTATGAGGGTTAAAAGCTTTACAAGCATTTGCCATCATCCCAATCTCAGAACCGACAAATCACCCAAGGGTGATATTTTTTAAGGCAAATTTATATATGTGTGCAATTTCTAATGCTCCTCCCTGTTGCTTCACACAAAGCTTTTGGAAATTGGCAGACTCCGAAAAGGTCTACATTTGATTCTGAACCTTTTGCTGAAGCTTCCTGCTGGAGAAAGGCAGCCAAGAAGGCTGTCGCTCCGCTTCCCACAGCATCGCAGTCTTCTCCGCATCTACACCGGCCGCCAGGCAGCGGTTTTAGGCTAACACTTGACGAATTCAAGCAATCATAGAATCATAGAATCATTGAGGTTGGAAAAGACCTCTAAGATCATCGAGTCCAACCATCGACCCAACACCACCACCCACTAAACCATGTCCCTAAGTGCCTCATCTACTCGTCTTTTAAATACCTCCAGGGATGGGGACTCAACCCCTTCCCTCATGCAAGGATTCCCTGCAGTGCGAAGCAAGGAAATGAGTATCAGCCGTAAGTTGCATAGCTCTCATGTTTCAGTTGATGTACATGATTTTGAGCTTCCATGGGGTGATTTCTATCCAGAGCATTAGCTGGAAAACAATCCTTTCATTCTTTTAAAGGCTTCAGAACAAAGCTATGTCTAGTTCTGCGTTCTTCCACCACAACCTTATGCAGATGCGTAAGTTAAGGCCAGGGCAAGCGTGCACGATATTTCTTCCTGAAAGTCTTCCAGCTTCCATCTGTTTCCAGCTCAAACGATTTGCTAAGCCAGAAGGGCCCCACGCGTTCGGTAAAGTACTCCACGTACTCACCCACCCTCTCCTTGAATCCAGGGAAACTTTTAGTCGCTACGATACCCCTGTGACATGGCATTTCACAGCTCACGGATAGAAACGGCACTTTGGGGCTGTTCTTCTTCTGGCCCGTTCTGGATGTCTACTTAGGCTGAAAAAAACCCATGTCCAGAAGTGCTTCTCTCTTCCCTCTGGGAGGAAGGAGTCTAGGTGGTGGCGATACCCACTTCTGATCAGATGATCTTCACTACCATGGAAAGACAGCTCCTATTCTCCACCCGAGGCTCAGCCGCTCAGCTGGCTGAGAGCCACCCGCTGACCTTCCTTCGTGCTGGGGCTGCTGACGCGCGAGATACCAAACAGGCCTCATCAGCTTGACCAGGATTTGCATTTTATCAGGAAGACTGACCGGCTCAAACTGACTGACATAATTTTATCGCGCCAGTTATCAGCACACAGCTGGATTTCCTTATTTTCTGCCAGCCTGGCTTTCCCGTGCTTGCTCCCAGGCAGCCAGCTTTCACCTCCCAACAGCCTTGTCACTAGTCCTTGGAGACGGGTCACATCCTCACCAAAGCCACCTTGACAATCACCCCTCTCCAATCCTGGAGTCTCGCCGGCAGCGGGGCTGGAGCCAGCATGGAGGGGACGTGTTTTGGAGGATATCCCTGCGGTAGGGAAGCTCGTCTGGCGGGAGCATCTTGTCGCTGCTGCCCACTCCAACACCACGTCGTCAGTGATGCCCTTCCCAGTCACTCTGGCACCAGACGAGGTTCTGTGATCAAAAAGGTGGTGTTTGGTTTTTTTTTTTTTAATCAATAAAGTTTCCAGAATTAGAGCAAAAAGAGAACAGAAACTTGAGAGGGGATGGAGGAAGCACCTGCAAAAGATGAGTTGAAGATACAGAAACAAGACTAGTTTTCTTTACCGAGTGTTTTAGGCGCTTAAGCATCCGTGGAGATGGGGACACATCTCCCAGCATCCTCAAGGCCGTCCGGTAAACAAGACGTACCCGTTTCAGGCTGGTATAAAACGCCGCTTCCTCCCTGGAGGGTGAGGACGGGAGGGCAGCGACCGGCGCTCTCGCTGCCTGCTCTCTGCCATGCCACGCTGAATGTGCCGCCTTTCCTGGTCCCCCTACTCCACTTCTCCCATCTGCCAGCGAAGCGGGGGCCCTTTGGATCCTCTCCCCAAAACAGCAGGATGACGTGAAAGGCGCCAGCCTTCGCCCGGTTTCCTCGGCTCAGGAAATCCTCCAAGGCGCAGTCCCTCCTGTTGGGAAGACGACGTTTTGCGAAACTCTTATTCTATCAACATTTTTCTGAGCCTGGCTTAACGTGGCGAGCTTTGCACCGGGGCTAAACGCGTTACCTGAAATGGTGAAATCCAGACCGACGAGAGGGTTGTTGGGGAACTTTCCTCCTCCCAGCCCAGCCTTCCTCCTCCAAACATCCCTCAAGCACCATCTGGGTGTCCAGGTAGGCTACTTCCATGGTCTTCTTTAGATCACTTTCCGGGGAAGCTCGGCCACGGCCAGCCCTCCCCGCCGAGCCTGGTGTTAGAAAGCAGCCGGATGAAGACGTGGTGCCATCCACAGACACAAGCGGCCTCCATTGCCAGCGCCTCCTCCGTGCTGCCCTCGAGAGGGGAGCTGGGAGCTTAATTTGGGGCTCCCTGGCCCAAACGGTGGGTGAGCAACGGCCAGATCCAGCCACCAACCGGGCACCTGTTCTGTGCGTTGCAGGGAACAGCGGCCTGGGGATGTACCACGGCAGGTTCACCTTCGACACCTTCACCCACCACCGCAGCTGCCTGCGCCGCAGCATGGGCCGGGAGGCCCTCAACACCCTGCGCTACCCGCCCTACAGCCAGCAGAAGCTGGGGATCGTCCGGGCCGCCTCCGAGGTGAAGCGCAAGGGCGCCTGCACCCTGCTCTGAGGGTCCCCCGCCACCGGTCGCGGCGGTCCCGGTGGCCACCTGCGATGAAAGGCGTTTCCCTACAACCGGTGACCTCCCGTGTGCTTCCCTTCGGCCTCCTGCCTGCCCCTGCCCGCTCACCCGCTGCCTCCACGGCAACCCACCAATCAGGGCACGGGATGGAGCCGCTGGCCAATGGGAGGGCGAGAACCGGGGAGGGGTGGGGCCAGCGGGAGGACGGAGCCTGCCAGCGGAAGGGCCCCACGGGGAACCCCTGTGCCCCACACAGTCTCCCGTGCCCCACATCTCCCTCGCACGCAGGTCCCACGGCCCCCTGCCGGCTCCGTGGGTTCCAGCCGCACCCGGTGCCAGCAGCCTCCAGCTCCATCGCCGCCGGCCCCACGGCAGCGGAGGGGCCGGTGCTCACCTCCTGCTGCCCGTGCCCACCCCCCCCCCGCCTTGGGGACTCTCCCCCAAGAAGGTCCACGGCAACGCTTTCCTCCCAAATCCTCGAGCTGGGATGATCCCAGTTTCCTCCGCCCCACGCCCCGCAATTCGCCCTCCCTTATCTCGCACGGGCTGGCAATCTCCCGAGGAATCGGACACCTCGGAGCGAGCACGGGCAGCTGAGCCCGGAGGAGAGGGACAGGTAAGGTGCCAGCAGGGACGAGAGGCCTTCTCCTGCAGCATTTTGGGGCGCGCTGTCCTCCGGAGCCCTCTCTGCTCTGTCCCGGTTGCTTCGGCTCCATCCTGGGAGGTTTCTGGGCTCCGTTCCTCCATCCCAGCTGCTCCCCCTCTCTTCTGGCCCCGCTACCCCCACCCCATGCTTTGAAAACTGAGAAACCAAGTCAACCCCAGCCCACCGCTTCTCAAGAACAAAATCCCGCTGGACATGTCCCACCTAGCACTGTGCATGGTCCCTGGGGAGCAGAGGGACGTGCCGGGCTGCTCCATCCCCCAGCTTTGGGGGCTGGCTGTGCTGGGGAAGGGGGTCCCCCCCCGTCCTGGGCCAACCCCACTTGCCGCAGGGGCAGAAGGGAATGGGGTGGCTTTGTCCACTGGCCAGTCAGCTGCGTCACCCAGCCCACGCTCTGGGATTTTACCCCATGGCCAGGTCTGGACGCCCTCGTCTGAACCAAGGCAAGCGGTATTTCCTTATCAGCAGGGCGGTGCTCAGAGCCTCCTCTCAGGATGAGTCCCCACGCGGGGCTGGTGAGCCGCCTGCGGGCAGCCTGGCTCTCGGGGAAGGACGCGGCCCATGGAGTACCGCGTGGCCCAGCTGGAGGCCCTGGGACGTGTCCTGGATGAGAAGCAGGACATCCTGGAGGCCACCGCCTCGGACATGGGCAAGGCGAGACCACCATGGCCAGGGCGGCTGGTGGGGAGTGCTTCCCCTTCCATCACTTGACTTTCCCCACCCACCCCCCTCTTTCCTTCATTTATAAACCTGTCTGTATCTCGACCCGAGTTCTCTTGCTTTTGTTCTTCCGAGTCTCTCCCCATCCTGCTGCAGCGTAGTGGCAAACGGCCGGGTGCGTGCTTGGTCGCTGGCCGGGGTCAGCCCACTGCACCAGGGGAGCGGAGGCCTTTGTTTTTGCCGTTATCTTCAGCTTAGCCTTTGGGGATGCCCCTGGGGGTGGGGAACCACACAGCAACTTGCTCTGGCTGCACAGCAACGGGATGAATTAGCTCTAGGGAAGCTTTTACGGAGAGCAATTGGGAGCCCTTGTTCCCATCTCCACCTCCGGAGCTGTGTCTGCATCGTGCCGTGTCTGGTGTCGCTGAAGCTCTTGAGATACCAAATCCATGTCTTCAACCGCGATCTTCTACTGTGTCCCGGGAACCTGCTGGCATGGAGCGGCATGGGGCCAGGCAGCGTGCCGTGACGCGGGTGGCACACCGGAGGGGTGGCTGTGCCACCCACCCTTGCCACTGCAAGGCCACAGGGTGTCCCTGGGGGTGTCTGCCCCAGCAGAGAGGGTCACATCCTGCTATGGCTGCCAGGAGACTTGGTGCGGACCTCTGTGAGGACAACCATTGTGGGGTGGCCATGGGGCTGCGCCCACAGCGGTGGCCATGATGACCTCCTGTGCGTCCCCAGCCGCCCTTTGAAGTGGAGCTCTCCGAGATCTCCGTTTGCAGGAACGAGCTCAACCACACGTTCAACAACCTGGGCACCTGGATGAAGGACGAGGACGTGGAGAAGAACTGGGTACGGGGCAGCGGCTGGCCGAGGACGTGCGGGATGGGAGGCAGGTGTCCCTCACGCCGTCCTTCCCTCCGCAGGCAATGCAGCTGGACTCGGCCTTCATCCACAAGGACTAGTACGGAGTGGTGCTCATCATCAGGCCCTGGAACTACCACATTAACCTCCTCCTGGTGCCCCTCATCGGGGCCATTGCTGCTGGTGAGGCTCGGCTGTGTCTTTGCCATGCCAGGGGGTACCAGAACCTCACTGGGGGTGTCCTGTGTCCTCCCTGGGGTGGGAATGGGGTGGTGGTGGTGGGGCTGCAGTGGGGGCAGGTCTTCTGCTCCCCAAGAGCAAGGTCCTTACCAGAAGGGAGCTCCTGTCCTGCAGGTAACTGCGTTGTCATGAAACCCTCCAAAATCAGCAGGAACCTGGAGAGGTTAGTGGCCGAGACGCTGCCCAGGTACCTGGACAAGGTAGGAGAGCCCTCTGCTGCTGCCACCTCCCTCTCCAGGGACACCTGCCCCGCTGTGTCCCAAACCTACTCGGCCGAGCCACGTCCCCCCATGCGCTCTCTCCGCTCCTGCCCGGCTCTGGTGCCACACTTCCCACCTCCCTCCCTGTCAAAGCAGGACTGCTTTGCCGTGGTGACCGCTGGCGCGGAGGAGACCACCAGACTGCCGGAGAACAAGTTCAACTACATCTTCTTCACCGGTACATCCCACAGGGACACTCCAGTCCCATCCCTCTGTTCAACACAGGGAGACAGGCACGGGGCTGCCCCAGCAAGCCTGGTGTGGATCCGCTGGGAGGTCTTGACCACGCTGGGCTCCCGCTGCTCCCCCTGCCCTCAGGCAGCCCCTCCGTGGGGAGGATCGTGATGGCAGCCGCTGCCAAGCACCTGACGCCCGTGACGCTGGAGCTGGGGGGCAAGAACCCCTGCTACGTGTCCGACACCTGCGACGTGCAGAACGTGGCCCGGCAGGTGGCCCGGGGCTGCTTCTTCAACGCGGGGCAGACCTGTGCGGCACCCAACTACGTGCCGCACAGCACAGATATGCTGTATAAGCTGCTGCCCGCCCTGCGCGAGGCCATCGCTGAGTATTATGGCCCCAACCCTTGGGAGCCCCCTGACTTCGCTTGCGTCGTGGGGGACAAGCAGTTCCAGCGGGCGCAGGCGCTGCTGTGCAGCGGGCACGCGGCCATCGGAGGACAGACGGACGCAGAGGCGCGCTACATCGGTGAGGGCGCAGGGTGTACTGCCAGCGGGAGGGCAGAAGCGCAGGGTGGGGGTCCCGCTGGATGCGGCCCGTGACACCCAGCCAGTCCAGGCTCGGCTCTCCCCCGCAGCCCCCACGGCGCTGGTGGACGTGCAGCAGGATGAGCCCCTCATGCAGGAGGAGTTCTTCGGGCCCATCCTGCCCATCCTCACGGTGGCCAGCGGGGACGACGACGTCACCTTCATCAACACCCAGGCGCGGCCGCTGGCCCTCTACATCTTCTCCTCCTGCAAGAAGGTGCAGCGCCGGGCTGGGACCAGCATCCCCCTCAGCCTAGGTCGCATCCTGCTGCATGGGTCTGGATAGCCACAGGCGCCCTCCCCAGTCGGGGCCGCTCCTTTGGCCTTGTCCCTGGTCACGGGAGGAGAGAGCCCCCGTGTCCCCAGCCACGCGTGTCCTGGTGTACCCCAGGCAGCAGGGAGGAGGCAGACAAGGGGTGCCGGGTGGGTGCTCAACACCCCCCTGCCCTCACCCCCCAGGCGGTGAACCGGGTGCCGGAGCAGACGAGCAGCGGCAGCTTCTGCGCCAACGACACCATCATGCACGTGACACTCACCTCGCTGCCCTTCGGCGGCACCGGTACGTCCATCCCCAGGAACAGGGTGCGGTGGGACACCCCCCCCCCCCGGCCCGCTGCACCCAGCGCCTGGCAAGGCCGGGGTCCTGCCCGCTCCCGCGGGAACCCTGCCCAGAGCCCTTCCAGCTCTGCCATCACCCACCGCCCCGCCCGCAGCAGGTCCCTGCTGCCCCGCGGCTGAGCTCCCAGCGCTGGTCCCTGAACCCCTGCCCCAGGACCCCCAGGGCCGTGCCTGGTACCGGTGCCCCGGTGCTGACCCTCCCGCCTGCCGGGGGTCAGAGCTTGGTGCCAACGTTGAGCCCCCCGGGGTTGAGCCCCTGCCCCGGGGCCGGCTGTTCCCGGCCTTGGGAGTCCCGGTTCCCGTCCTGAATTCCCCCGGGCCTGTGCCCAGCGCCGGTTCCCCGGTTCCGCGCCCGGAGCCGGGCTCTGAAGCACGGTGCTCCGCAGGGCAGAGCGGCCTCGGGCCGCTACCACGGACGCTCCAGCTTCGAGACCTTCTCGCGCCCGCGATCCGCGCTGCTGCGCGGGGCCGGGTCGGGCCGGGCCGGGCCGGGAGACCCTCCACGCCCCCCGTTACCCGCCCAGGCGCCGCCTACCCGCTGCTCCGCGCCGAGACCGAGCGCCGCGCCGCGCCGCCCGCCACCTCCGCCGCGCCGCCGCGATCAACACCCGCTTCCGCTTCCGCCTACGCTTTGGACCCGCCCCGCCGCCTGACGCCCGGCCAATCGCCGCGCCGCCCCGCCGCCGCCGCCCCGCCCGATCCGCGAAGCTCCCCCCATCTTCCCCCCCACCCTCCCTTCCCCGGCGGCCTCCGGCCAATGGGAAGCGAACCTGGCGCCTCCTGCCCCGCCCTCCCCCCTTCGAGGCCCCGCCCCCGCCGCGGCGGCCCGCCCCCTCCCCGGCCCGTGACTCCCGGCGCCGCTCTGCGCCTGCGCCGTTGCCCTGCGCGCCTGCGCAGTGCGCGTTGGGGGCGGGCCAGGGGTCAGGACGCCAGGGTCCTTGGGGGAGGTGAGCGGGGGGGGGGCCGGCGGCCCCGGGGCGGCGGGGGCGGCCCTGGGCAGGGCGGCGGTGGCCCGCGGTGGCTTGTGGCGGCCCCCAGATCCCGCTTGGGGAGAGGAGGCGGCCCGGACGCCTGGGGGCCCCCCCGGGGACACACACACACACACAGAGGGGGCGCCTGAGGCCTTTCTGGGGCCGGGGTGTCAGGACGGCTCGGTCCTTCCGTGGGGGGCTGTCACTCGGGTGGCGGGGAGCGGGGAGGGGGGGCTCGGGGCAGGGCTTTTGGGTCCCTCGGGGGGGTGCGGGAGGGCCGGGGCGCTTGGGTCTCTTGGGGGGGACAGCCGGGTCCCTTGTGGGGGGTGGGGAACAGGATACCTGGGTCCCTTTGGGGGGGGTAGGACGCCTGGGTCCCTTTGGGGGGGGGAACAGGACGCCTGGGTCCCTTTGGGGGGGGTAGGACGCCTGGGTCCCTTTGGGGGGGGGGAACAGGACGCCTGGGTCCCTTTGGGGGGGGTAGGACACCAGGGTCCCTTTGGGGGGGGGGAACAGGACACCAGGGTCCCTTTGGGGGGGGGAAACAGATACCTGGGTTCCTTGTCAGGGAGTAGGACACCTGGGTCCCTTGCAAGAGGTGGGGGGGGAACAGGACGCC